>NW_027248279.1:1208763-1428763 GCF_041260155.1 Ptychodera flava | reverse complement strand
GAATTTGTTCAGGTTTGTTTCGAAAGAGATAGTGCATCGTTTTTTGATCCATAAAACCTACAATTCTCTTGTTTTAGAGAGTTGTTTCCCTGTTATAGCATGTCATGTAAAGATGTCTTACGAAAACGAATCAATAGTATGAAGAGATTCTTGAGCTTTGACGACAAATTTCATTGCATATGTGAATTCAAAATCTATTCTCTTTATATTTAATCTCAGTCTAGAGTGGCTATGCTTAAAATCTCCTCCTTTGGGAGAGAGAGAGAGAGAGAGAGAGAGAGAGAGAGAGAGAGAGAGAGAGAGAGAGAGAGAGAGAGAGAGAGAGAGAGAGAGAGAGAGAGAGAGAGAGAGAGAGAGAGAGAGACCTCTCGACCAAACCATACACAATCATTAATACACTATATGACGTTGTGGTGTGTGCAAGCAGCAGTCCTTTCATTAATTTTGAAAAGCTCTTCGTCACAGTGCAAAGCATAATTGACAACGGATTTCCCAATTATCTGGTTGTTCTGCCAATATGATCGTATCAATTTGAGTAATCGTATTACATAATCGATACAGTGAAAAAACAATTACCCATATACATATCCCTAACATTAACTATGTTATTAAACCAAACTATTTAACATCTTTCTTCTCGGAACTGTAACAAATGGTAGAATATGACGCGGAATATACACACGAAAGAGTTTGCGATATTGTAATGAAACTCGACACAGACTCAGTTAAATAGCCAAGACATTTTAATGAAAATGAAAATATACTTATGTGTGTCATCGATTTTACAGGCTATTAAAAACACTGAAGCTCCTAATGGTATATATAACCAGGAATTAACATCATGTGTGCGGGAACAGTTTTATTTTCTAGTAAAAACTCCCATTGAATGTCAACAAACAATTGTTTTTGAATAAAGTGTCTTCCCAAACAATTTTATAAATCTTGTGGATTTCGTATCTGTTTGTCCTTTCATTGTCAGTGGGAACCTGACTTTTTCAATTGTCATGTTCGCCGCGGAAGCGCTGCACAAACTTATGTCTGTTAACAGGTAAAATTCAGAGAGAAGGATAGCGTTGTTGTCACAAGACCGGTTCGTGATGAAGTTAAAGTTCAGCATTTGAATTTTTCACTACATAATTTATTTTGCCCCGTCAAGGAATGACGGAAACAAATAATTTGCCTGATTCTCGCTAATTTCGAAAAATGATGTCAACAAGATTTTGAGCCTTAACTTCTCCCTTAAAATGCTGACCGATTAATTTTATGACATCAGTTCTCCCTTTCAAGTATTGCTGGTAACAAATTCCTACCCTTTCGTTTTTCTTTGTCAGTAATGAGGGCAACGGCTTTTACCCTTCATTTGTTTAATCGTTGTTACCCTCCATTTCTCCCCTTTTAAAGAATGGTGACGAAAATGTATCATTCTTCATTTCTCCCCTTTCAAGAATTAGTAATTCTAAGCTTGCGTTTTTACTTTTCATGCCAACTGGCAAATTTTATGACGTTATATCGTTCCTTCCTTCCGAGGATACCGGTAACAAATTGATATATTTCGGTTTTTTCCCCACTTTCAATGGTTGTAGCACATTTTACACAACTCTCTTTCCGTATCTTGGGCACAGTGGTGATACAGTGAGGACTCTCATATCTTCGAAATATACCAAGCACTACTCCGCAACAAATTCATATTTTTGAATCTATCATTCAGTGATCTTTCTGATGGTACGCATATCGTCAAACGTTTAGATTATTTATCTGTTGGTATTTTTTGGTCTAAATCTGTTCATATCAATATAGAATATCCATATAGAGCTCCAATATAAATGCAATTAACGCCATACGAAGGTGGCAACAAAGTTTGAAATCCCTTAACTATAATTCGGCATTTCAAATATTCTGAATGGCTTCTGAGCAACACAAGATCTGCACATAAGGGGCACTTCATTACTATTCAAATGTTTAACCGACTCCTTTTCAGCCGGCGGGAAAAAATTCAGACACATGAAACAGAACACACAAGAAAATTTACCCAACACAGAGTATAAAGTTATGTGTTTTTTGTTTATGAAATAAACTTATGGATGACAAGCGAATGACCTGATTTAACAAAGCAATTGCATTGTGTGTCCGTTTATCTGTCTGTTTGCCTGTCTGTCTTTGTATCAGTAAAAATTCAGAAATCAAAGGCTGAATAGGACTACAAACGACTGTTTTGCATATCTATATTGTATTAATCAGTTTGCAGATTTCTCCGGTTTATATTTCTTCATTTTGTCAGCATTTGACTTGAATATTTTCTCTTTTATTCTGTTCTATCTTGTCTATAATCTTTTCAATTTTCCATTGAATATGATATCCCCTTGCTGACATTCATGATGATATGATATTCCTATAATGAATGGATACAACTTTGAGACGAACCATATTTTTGGTGTCGCTTAACTGTATATTTAGCTTGTCAATGAAATGAGAAGTTGGGGTCCGAAGAGTAATATTATCACCGTATAAATATATCTTATATCGAAACTGGGTTAAAAGGATACTGAACGAGTAATTGAACAACAGAAAACTAAATATAAAAAAAGTATTATAAAATGATTTTTCTCCAGATGTATGCGTTCATGGGATATTACCAGGAATTCACTTTCGTCAAATGGAGTAACGTTGTATTGTTGATAATATTTCGACATTTGACAAAGTATCAAGGTTTGGCAGATGTGCTGTGGACAGCACAGTGAAAACCTGCCTACAGCAGAAAAAAAAAATGTTGCCGGCATTCGGATTTGTTAAGCTTATTTAAAGTCTTTGCCGTACAGCAGTTGGAGGGGGGTGGCAGATAACATCGTTGATGATTCAGCTAATTCTCTTTGGTATCGATTTGAGAAACTATCATCGAGGGGCCCCTCATGATGTCAAGTTTAAAAGGTAATGCAATAACAGAAAGGCCTGCCCTCTAACGGATGTGTCCATTTTTAAACTCACACTAGCTCATTGTTTCATGTTAGAAAAAAAACTGTACAGTGCACTGACAAATTTTGGTGTATATCTAGATTGACCCAAAGGCTCATTTCTGCGCAATAAAAGCACACAAAGCAAGAATTTCATTTTTTTATAAAAGTGTTGTTGAAATTCTTTGGGATTTTGTTCACTATATCTTCGCAGTCCTGAGGAAGAAAACATGAGTAATAAACCATGAAGGTAGTGTTCCGTAGGTTGCATGTCGCTAACACTGATCCATAATTGAATGCGTCTTCTTCTGGTTACAATACCACAATGCGTTGTTCGTGACAAGACAGTGCTCTTCCCGCAGAATTCCAGTGATTGGGCGATGAAAGTGTCAATCAAATAACGATTACGAAGACAATTTAGATGTCCAGAGTGAAGATGAAATCACCCAATGGTACATAAACTATCATCCCAAACTAAACGATGTTGTCCTCTTGTGATCTTAATGACCACATTAAAAGGCGATGGCTCCATGTTGCTCAAACCTATATGTATAGATCGCAATCTTAGCTTCCTTTAAGTGGATGTGATCTTCTGAACATGGAATTTTGCAAAACCTTCCAGATGGTAATACTGTTAATATTACGCCTAACTACAATCTTTCTCACCTTCTACTGTAAACAACCAACCGGTAAGCAACATACTGTCTTACTTTATTTATGTAATGATTGTGCCGCGTATAGTAAAATCATATTATCTCGAGAAACCACTTAAAAATACACTCTACAATACACCATTGTTTGAAATAATTGAAATCAAATTTGATTTTGTTAGTTTTCAAATTATTTCGCGATCTTTCTCTATATTACATTTTTTCTATTGCCGCTATTGTCATTGAAGATATATGAGCCCTAAAGTTTATCGTGAATATGCCATATTAAGACAAGTAATTCCAAAGTTAGAGATAAAGATATCTCAACCATTTTACATAATACGTATACTTGTATCTCCGATATCTTTTTTCACAGCTTTAAAGCACGGGGTTGCCAATAAGGTACTTAAATTTGAAGATTCAACAAAAAATGGACATGTGACCTTCAAAGGCGATATCCCGAATTTAAGTGAATTGTCATTGTGCCTATGGTTGAAGGTACAGAGAACGAAAGATATGGGAATGACTGTTTCAAATGTGGTGACATACTCACTCCCTGACAATGAAAACGAATTAGCGGTGTTAATTAATGAATTGCAAGATCGTGGAGGTGATAGCCTCGTTGCTATTATCAGCGATGCTGACCCTGTTACAACGTCTCTACATAATGCAACTGAGTGCACATTCATGTGCTTCTCTTGGAGTTGCAACCCTATGAAGTTAAAGTTTTACATTAATGGACATCAAAAAGAGTCATACACATCAAAGCCAAGTAGAGCCGTGCGAGGAGGTGGTACATTGATAATAGGAAAACAGAAATTACCGTGGCTCAGTGGCCTCATAACTGAGTTTAATCTCTGGCCGTACGTGGTGACCAAAGAAGAAGTAGAAGGACTAGCGCATAGTGTATGGGACTTCGGTCATCAACCAACAGTTTCTTGGAAGAACTCTTTCTTCAAATTGTTTGGCGGTCTTCAAGAATCTGCCATAGATATATGGGACGTTATTAGTAATTAACATGTTCTTACCGTTTCTACAAAATATATTTTGTTCACTGATTAAAATTTACATCAGAGGTAATGCAAACGAGAGAGAGAGAGAGAGAGAGAGAGAGAGAGAGAGAGAGAGAGAGAGAGAGAGAGAGAGAGAGAGAGAGAGAGAGAGAGAGAGAGAGAGAGAGAGAGAGAGAGAGAGAGACTGCCCAATGTATAATATGCAATAAATAACTCGAAATATTTTCAATTCTCTCCTCATAATTTATTATGTCGTACGGCAAGGTACCTCGTAAATCTTCTTCTCACCTAACATGAACAGAACACTGTATCAAAAGGCAGTAGTACAGATAAATTCACTCTGATTCCGCGTGATTCCACATGAGTACAGGCTTGCTGAACACAAGCAATGGATCCTTGACTGTATTTAGCTGTGTATGGACTATTCGGCTAAAATACAGGCAATAATTCATGTTCATGCTGTAAGTTTTATTCGTTTTCATGCAGTTGAAGCCCCTAGCAATAATCATTAGATAATCGCATAACAATTTTGACTTTGTGATATATGAAAACAGCTGTGAGGGAGGGAGAAGGGGTAGATTGATCGTGTATTTGATAGTACTTTTATATACCATATACAATAAATGACGTTAAATACACTCCACAAGGCCCTGTGTGCAATATTTACTCCCCTTAAATCTCCCTGAGAGAGACAGACAGACAGCCAGACAAACAGACAGACAGACAAACAAACAGACATACTTTAAAAGACTGAGTGACAGACTTGCTAATATACACTGTCAGACACACTCCCATCAACCATCGTATATCAACATTAAAATATAAACGTCTCTTTAGATTTTAGAAATCGGGAACCGTTTGGAGGGTACTGTAACATAAGCAGAAAGGACAAAGGTAACACGAGTACTATATTATTCTTGTTGAGATAAGTATAATCTGTGCACTTATAGGCCAAAAGGTTCTTTTCTCAGTTTTGGAATTTCGTTTTACGTGATAAATATTCTTATATCAAGGATTACGACGTTTGGAAGAATTCTCGGTCGTATGCTTATGGTTGGAAAGACGACGGTAACTTTACGTTGCCTTCTGATGCGAAATACGATATGAACGAAAATGCTGCTGGATTGACATTCGAGTTGAGAATTGGCAACAACGAAGCCAGTAAAATCATCATCGGTCCGTTCGTGTATCGTAGTCTCAACTCAACATTTCCCCTTCTACGTCTGCCGAGAGGTGAGGAAGAGAAGAATTTCACGACTGACCTCATCGTGTACATCGGTGATATGTTCGGAGAATACGCTAGGTACAGGATCTACCAATCGGTACGAGTTGACTCTTTCTGTGCACTAACTTTTAAAAAGCAATAACCGTAGGCCCACTCCTCGCATTCTTCTAGCAATACATTTATAGTGGTCGGAATGGGATCTCATTAAATGAAGCAAAGACAATTAAAGAAGATAAGCCAAAATCTTCTTTTCTGAGTTTCGCTATGGCCAAAAATTTAAAAATTTCAATCATCTTCATTCATCATCGTACACATCCATAATTGACTATAAATAGATTCTGTCTCTATTCAAACGATAAAGCATACCCAGCGACGGTAATACCACGAGATTTTGACCAGTTCGCGACATATGTGCACGAGCAATAGCGAGTGCACATATGAAGTGAACTGGTCAAAATCGAGTGGTATACCGTCCCTTGTTGTGCTTTATTGCTATCATATCATAACAGTATATTAAAATTCTGGTGTGGAACGTCATAAATGGAGTTTTGCTCAAGCTGAGAGCTCCCGCGTATACCAGCAATGGTATATTGCCAATATACCACGGTTCTTTTCGCGTCTCGACCAATCAGATCGCTTTATTTGCACCATCAATATACTGTTATGATATAATTTAAGACATTACATCTATGGGGAAAATGAGTGTTAATGAAAAATAGCGATTTATACCACAAACATGATACCCTGTAGGCATATAACATAATTATGTTTTAATAATTGTTTAATTTATTATCATAATCAATTTTACAAAACAAGAACTATTTCGTAATTTAGCGATGTTAAAATTAGCGATGTTAAAATTAGTGAACTGATAGAGCATGTTCTATAACATACTCTCAACGTAATTGTGATAATTATGTTTATTGAGGCTTTTTTTGTTATTCATCTAGGTATTTGGGTACGATTTAAAATTATTGCATGTATCTGACATAGAAATTATGTTCGTCCACATAACAGAGGAATGTAAGGAAATTGCTCATCAACAAATGACAACAGTGTCACGCTTAACGCAGTAGAGGTTCTTGCAAAACTGGTCAATCGACTACCAGAGGTAAAATATCCTGTGTTTGTGTGTGTGTGTGTGTGTGTGTGTGTGTGTGTGTGTGTGTGTGTGTGTGTGTGTGTGTGTGTTTGTGTGTGTTTGTGTGTATCTTTGATTGTCAGTGCACGGAAGAGGTAGAGGAAAATTGAGAGAGAGAACGAGAGAGAGAGAGAGAGAGAGAGAGAAGAGGAGAGAGAGAGACGAGAGAGAAGAGAGAGAGAGGAGAGAGAGAGAGAGAGAGAGAGAGAGAGAGGAAGAGAACGAGAGAGAGAGAGAGAGAGAGAGAGAGAGAGAGAGAGAGAGAGAGAGAGAGAGAGAGAGGAGAGAGAGAGAGAGAGAGACAGACATACATACAGACAGACAGGTAGAGGCAGAGAGTGTCAGATCGATTGACAGACAAACAGATAGACGGTGATGGATGGATAGGAGAATTAGCTGCGGAGGAAATAAATGGACAGACGGCGTGACAAATATGTCGTGATTTGAAACATAACTTTCAAAGTGTCCTATGCTATATTCAATACGACATAACGATCTGTACTCTAATGCAATAGCCTACATAAAAAGATATATTTATACAACTCCCTTTTAGTTTACACAATAACATGTAAACCGGTTAGACCGGAACGGTACAGCCAATACGTGGTTTTTTATTGCTATTACAAAGGTACTTTTGGGTTTTAGCGAAAAAATTAAAAACGGCATTTCCTAGAACAGAGGACTCGTGGTAATAGCGTTTTCTTTATAGGCAAATCCTACATTTGTCAGAATTATGTAGCTCTTCTTATAAACAAAGATTACAGCACTTGCGAAGGTTAGAGTTACTCAAGGTTCTGTCAACAATTGACCATGACTCGTCAGAGACCTGGGCCATTTTTCTCAAGCGACTAAATAAACTTTCAAATTGAGAATTCAAAGTTTATTTGAACATCATACCAACCTTTGTAAACTTAATGTATATTTGGAATTGATAATTCAAAGTTTATTGCCTTTATAACATTGCAACATCAATTATATTCCTTCAGGAAACGGCAAAATCTCTCGTCGGAACTACACGACAGGTAGGAGTATGAAGACATGAGGGAATAAAGTGAAACATTTTCCCCATGCTACCATGTTCTTATTGTATTTCCTTTGTTTATTGTAGTTTATTTTCAAACAGTCTCACTCTTTACTTTATCGACATCGCTTGTGTATCCACTGTTTATTGTTAACCAGGCTGAACCAGTCTTAACTGATGAATCTTCAAATTTTCTACAAGCAGTTTGATTATCTCTACGAATTTCAACCGGAAACATTTGCATTTTATTCTGTTTAATACTTGTGACGGTTATTACAAAGGGTGTACTCTCAGTATTTCATTGTTATGTTCAAATAATGTGAACTCGTGCGAAGCCTGGGACTCAGCAGCATTTGTTAACGTTGTATAATAATGTGTTAGTTTCCTGAGACATTTAAGGGTTCTATTATACTTGTTTATATCCTTGGCGACTACACAAGTGTTGTGTCACGATGTGATGGGCGTGAAAACTATATCATGATCTAACGTCTCAACGTCAACTATTACTTTGCCTATGTTTCGCATGGACATTTTGTTTTAATAATGCTCTACGTCATGCAGATATTCCGTTTTCATGGACACTTTCCCGTAGGTTTGGCATTCTTTGTGCGACCATGCCAAAACTTCTTGATTAAGTTGGATTTTTTCTTTACAAATTATATACGACAAAGACATAAGTACTTGACTGTTATAGTTGAGGTACTTTCTTCTCATTTTGTAAAACTAATCTTTTATGGGCATTTTGTAGTTCCTCTTTAAAGCGCTCATTTTATTGATATAATTGCATTTATTCAAAAACTGTTGTTTTTAAGATTTTTTGCTTCAGCAATCCAATGATATATTTTAATTATCTCTCTCTTTTAAGATAAGATTATTTATGATTAACTTGGCATTATCGGTCTTTCAAGAGAGTATGTGTCATTCTTACTGTATCGAGCAAAACGCTCAAACATTAGTTAGCGTATTGGTGTTTCATTTGCCAGAAGAGATACACCGGGAAATGCAGGTAAATTTTAAACTTTTTTAAAAATATGTTAGTATCATATACCGAATTTTTGCTTGTGGATACTGGTGTTATATAAACACATTCATACATTTCATTTATTAAAGTTAAAGTTTTGTGCCTTCTGTTATTGCACAGAAGGTATTCAATGTTTTCTTGATAAAAATGTTAATTTGTCAAGTTACAATACAAGAAGAGGACAATTTAAATTATACGCCATTTCATTTAAATCGCAATCCTCCTGTTTTCCTTCTCTGTCAAGTATGTTTCTTTTTTATTGTGTTATTATTTGATTATTATAAATAATGCCAGTTTCATATGGATCGTATTCAAACGTTATTAATCTGTGTTAATAGCTAATCAAGAAGTCTCAGCAATTCCAATGATAGGTACTTGAAATGTAAAAAAAAACACCTAGAGTAATGAATGTTCAACCCCATACTTCTCCAATAATTGCTACTTCTACTTAACGTTATTTTTATTAGATAATATCGTCAATTTTTACACATCGTTTAGCAAGACTATTACGTCATTCTGAATTCAGTGCGCTAATCAAAAAGTATAAAACCATAGCGGGTGAGTATATGTAACGAGAGAGAGAGAGAGAGAGAGAGAGAGAGAGAGAGAGAGAGAGAGAGGAGAGAGAGAGAGAGAGAGAGAGAGAGAGAGAGAGAGAGAGAGAGAGAGAGAGAGAGAGAGAGAGAGAGAGAGAGAGAGACAGAGAGACAGACAGACAGACAGACAGACAGACAGACAGACAGACAGACAGAGAGGGGGGCTAGCTGACAGACCGTAAGCAGGCAAGCTGACAAAAACGTTAGACAGACAGAGATAGAAAAACAGAGAGACAGAGCTGCAGAGGCTGACAGCAAGAGTAGGAAGGGATAAGCTTGAAGGAAGAAGTGTGAACTGGGGACTGCACTGATCGTAAGCATCTGTATTGTATGTATTGTATCGATGTAAAGTATCAGCATAAATGATGTATTTTGTTAGAGAACACGGACCATATGTCTTTCTTTTTCGTCAAATGCACGTCTCTGGGCGATGGAATGTTGATACCAACCTGCCTGTCACTGATATTGTCTCCTGACTAATGTTTCACCGATTGTACAAAATATAATCATGGCAACCTTTGTGCACAGAATCAACTTGTTTATTTATAATTGAGCGGAGCATCAATTTAAAAGTAAAATATGCAGACTAAGACTTTATAAGAAAGAGAAGACTAAATAAATAAATATATGACTCTATAATGTTACAAGATGCATAGCAAACAGGGTATATGTTCCATTTTAACAATTTTAAAAAGTACTACTTTGTCACTTCCGACGGTTTCTTTAACCGGTAACATCACTCAAATATTCACCGGTATTCCGTTTATTACAGATCTTTTCTGTTCAGCAAATAACATTTTGGAGGCAAACTCGTTTACTTTTTCGAAAAGTAATAATTTTTCTTGCAGCAACCTGGTAAGTTTTTTTTCCGAAAAATCATTTTGCGGGATCATTTACTTAATGTTATTCGAGTTACGTCAGTCAAAATTTAAGACAAATAAACTTTAAACACATTGTTCATTGTGTCACCAAAAATGTTAGCTGTGATTTGCAGTAGAATTGTTTTGTTGTACCATCGATTAGATGAATTGTAAATAGCTCTCAAAATTAGCTTCATTTGATTTCAGTGTCTTGCATGTTGTGCATAATCTGTTTGGCACCTTTTGGAAGAGCGTCGTGGCAGCTTGCATTCCAGACAGTTTGAGTCAGATATTTTGAAGAGTTGAGACAAAAAGTAGGAGAAAACCGATTTTAAAGGGTACGAAAATTACCTTTCACGTGATGGTTATGCAAACAATGGTGACACTGCTGTTATCAAAATGTTTCCCTGTATCTAGGCTTTCCGGGAATATATATTTTGCGGGGGAGAGGGGTTGAGTTCATGAACCACTAGAGAATTGTTAGATTGAAAAGGTCGATTTCTTGTCTTGGAACCTTAAGCTCTATGACATTACTATTAGTGCATGTTACTCTTTTATTCCTCTTTTTTTGTTTTGGTTTGTTTTTTTAATTGTATTTTTTAGGATCACAGAACCTTGTTACAGCTATTTGAATTATTGAGTTATTGCCTTGACGAGTCGATAAAGATATTATCATCAACCGAGGAAGACCAACATTACTTCGAATGTCCTCTCATACAGGGCAGTGTGACAAAGTAGCAGCATATAGCTCCCGCGACATCAAGCAGATTTCAAAAGCTGGAGGATTCTTTATATCGAGTGACAGTGGATTCAATTCGTTTGAAAAAAGCATTGTTACCAAGGTACACAATTTTTTTACAGATCTATAAGTCTTTTGAGGACTTCTAATTCCAGAAAATAATTTCAGTCATTTTAGTCTGTATATCTCTCGGGGTACATATCACAATCTGCGGATTTGAGCCGTGCCTAAAGGGTGTAAGCTCAACGATATTTGCTTAAAGCCGGCTTAAGCTACCTTCAGTAACTTATCAGATATATTAGTTGTTTCACATGTAGACAATCATTTCAAACGGCATGTTAACGCAAGAGTAGCCTGAACATTTTCCTTTGATGCGCATTAGACAGAATCTGGGTGGAATGTGCACAGGTGATAGGGTTGTTAGGCATTGTCATTCTGTGCAAATCAAACTGATTATTTTAAGAATATCGCATGCAATGTCTCGTTGCAGTTCATAGGCTCATTGGTAAATCCTAAGCGATGCGTTTCACCGGCACCATTGCAGCTACTGCCTGTAGTAATGATAGAGATCTACAATTATGAAGATCAACCCTTCGAAGCAAGCGACAAATATATTATTGATGTGACGAAAGTGAAAACACACAAGATGCAAATGGTTACGCTTTCTGTATCTGCGGCAGAGATGCTGGAATTCTATGTCGAGCTGGTCTTCCCGGCTCAGTTCATTAAGATAACTACCCATTCAGGTGGTTCCAACACGGATTTTAAGCTGTATCACAGTGCAAATACCAGGCCAAATGATACTAAATACACCAATGAGTGGTTAATAGACGGTGGAACTAATGAAACCATAACGCTTGCTGTATCACCTGATGAGGAATTGCATTATTTTGCACTAGAAGGTATATATATATATATATATATATATATATATATATATATATATATATATATATATATATTATATATATATAATTTTGTATAATATATATATATATATATATATATAATATATATATATATATATATATATATATATATATACACAAATGACGAAATACGTTTGATGTGAGACGTGATTTTCTTCTTAGGTAAATAGAAGTGTATAGCTGAGATAAAGTTATGCTGTTTTTATGATTAAATATTTTGGATGCGATAGCAATGTTGGGAAGAGGAAGAATAGAAGGGGCAATGTGTGTTTGCCTGTCTGGTTCAACACCTCTGAGACTATTCCCCTAGAATTTGTGCTAACTCACTGGTGTTTTTACTTTTTTTCCTTGCAGTTATAAGTGAGAAATCGACAACCGATGATTTGAAAATATCTGTCTCTTCCCCTATATGTTTTTCATGGCATGAGTCTAGACAGAGATGGCAGACTGATGGATGTTTGGTAATCGCACATCTATATGTTTCTGTTTTGAAATCATTCTGTGAATATTCCAAAATTGCAAGCTTATTAACAACAGAGAGGCAGGTCTCTTTATGAGATAACAAGTTGTCGTCTAAAAAAGACCAACGACGCATTCTTCGCATTTTTCCCTCTGATACGCTACTCAGACATACAAATACAGTCCAGTAGACAACGTATTGTTCACTTGCAAATTAAAACGTTGTAAAATGTTAATCCGAAAACTAAGAGTTTCAAAAAATTGGCAAGCAGGTCAAGCCCTGATACGGAAAAAAACACTGAACAAATATGAAGGCGCTTTTCAACAGGCATAACATTATGATGTGATAACCTTCATTCTTTCAGACCGATTTGGAATTGACAACTGAAAAGTACATGGTGTGTAGCTGCAGACAACTTGGCATGTTTACGGCTGCTGATTTCGTTGTACCGATTAATGTAATAGACTTCAACGAGGTGTTTAAAAAGGACATTAATGACAGCAAGATAACTCTTGCAACGATATTGTCACTTTTCACTGTCTACATTGGCCTTATGGTGATGATGCGGAGAAGGACAAACGAGACTTGTTGAATGTAAGTTAGGAGCAAAATACGCCAAGGTGTAGAATTTCTTACATCCTCGTAATTTTAACTACAAAAGACAAAAAATTACGATATGTAGGCTAATGAATTCTACAAGGCAAAGTTTATCTTTGAAAGATGCATTAAGATAATTACATTGGAATCTTAGTCTTGAAAGTGTAAGACATGGTAAATTGTCACAATAAGCTTTGAAAGCCAAGAATTATCAAAATAGGTGATGTAATTTAACGTTTGCAAAAAAGTAAGAAAACGAACTCAGGAATAGCGAATGTTTGAATGTGTGTAGAATAATACTACTTCCAGGCATTCCCACACATAACCAAGGGGTTCATGGCTGTAAATGTGAAAGCGTGATTGTTTCATCTCAATCTACCTCTGATGAGAGAAAGTGCAGACATCACTGTTTTGTTTAACACGCCACTTATACAATAATGAGAGAGACAGAAACAGAGAGACAGACAGACGGCGAGACAGACAGAGACTGGGAGAGGAATAGACAATAAATGAGCAATACAGTACACGAATATGTCAATTAGCAAGGTAAGTGCTTATACATACAATTTGTTATGACTAGAAAAATATAGGGGGCATAATATATCCTTAGATCATTTTTCTAGTGGAGATCTGCACCTGAAATTAACAACATGAGAACTTGTATCGGATTACAGTGTTTACTGGTCTTACGCCGGGTTCGGGAACTACCAACAGAGTGGCGATTAGACTGTTTGGTGATTCGGGGCAAAGTAGATGTATCTTGCTTGCTGATAAGCGAAACCGCTCGGTAATGTTCGTTTCTTTCTTTGTTCTTTTCTTTAGGGAAGACACACAATGATGCGAACGACTGTTTTTCACTCCTTTTAGATTATCGTAGGAAACCAATTCAAATTTGCCTGGTTATGCTAATGGACATTATATAGTTGAAAACTCCTTATCTTCAATTAACGAATAAAATGTCTTATTAACATGTAAAAACTGGATGTGAAAGTAGGATCTGTTCTGGTTCTTGATGGATTTGTTCAAGACAAAATTGACACACTTTCGTCCATCCTTGTCTTGCTATTTTCAGAGGCTGACATTTTCCAGCGTCCGTAGTTTTTTAGTTTCCGAAAGAACCTACCTTGGTTCTGTCGACAGCATGGAGGTGGAGCTCCAGACATCTGACGCGGGCAGCGGAAAGTGGTTTTTGGAGAGAGTCGAAGTCACCGACATACAAAGAAAGGAGGGGCAAGCAGATTCCTCATATCATACAAGATCAAATGAAAGTAACACTTTAAAAAGTTCGAAGTAACAAAATCCACATTCAATATGATTCTATGCGTCGTTTCGTGTCTGTGAATTAGTGAAGTAAGCTTTATTAAAACTCGGTTCAAATGATTGAAGCATAGTGCCAGGGCACCTGAAAAAAAATTAGGATCATTACGGGGCCTCCGTTGAAATGCCATATCGCTGATGTATATTCTTCCTTGGTCGATCCTATTGTTCGTGTACACACTGTGTACATATGCTCGCCACTAACGATGTATCTTTACAATAAAATATGGTAGCATTTGACTTGTTTCTCATGTCGTTCACTGAACAGGTTTAACTTTGTGCATTATAATTGGGTCACTAGCAATACCCAGGAAGGTAGAAATCTAACTCTGCAAGTCACTGATGAATCTAAAATGCTGATGTTTCGCCATGCCAGCCACTTGTTATCGAGCTACCTCAGAGATGGACTATTTGACGACTACCTATGGTGTTCGTTGATATTCCGACAATTGCCGAGTAACTTCACGCGTGCCCAACGCCTCTCCTGCTGTTTGGCTAATCTGTGTCTAACAATGGTTGTTAATGGAATGTTCTACAATACAGACGATGCCATACAATCAACATTCCATTTCGGTTATTACAACGCCCATCTCGGTACCATCTATATTGCCCTGATAAGCAGCCTCATTACCATACCAACATCTACCGCCATGGTGGCCATATTTAAAAAAGTCAAGCGAGTCAGTGCCATCTCTCCTGCCACAAATCATCAAATTTTCTATATCGGAACAGCACCAGCACAAAATGGACCTGCAAGGAGACAAATGTTACTTAGAATCTACGCTATAGCCGCCTGGTTGCTGGTTTTCATGACATCTGCGGTCTCAACCTTCTTTATCATCCTGTACAGCCTTCACTGGGGACAAGATGTGTCTAAGCAGTGGTTATTAGCGGAAATGACGTCATTTTTACTGTCAGTGTGTGCAATCGATCCATTCAAGGTAAAGATATGATATAGCCTTTAAAGGATATAATTGTTTATTTTAGTCGTTGGAATGTGTTATTTTTAAAGTATACGTTAAGTTCTTTGAACTCATTCTTACTTTCGCCTAGGCCTAATTTCAAGGGTCGTTCTTTAACAATCAAAATTTGCAATCTTCCACCATATTCAGTTATGCAGAGGTTTATCTACATTCAAAGTCCGTGTAATGCTGACGAATTTATATCCTTTATCAATACTTTTTCGTTGAGCCTTGTCTCTTTTCCTATTTTTCTCACAGGCATTCACGTTCTCCGTCTCACATGCGATCATCTCTAGACTGAGGAACATGCCCTTTGAATGTGACTCGTATGATACATTTAGGCAAGGTTTGGCCTAACATCTGAAGAGGGAGGACTTAATAGGCATTTGTAATTCCTCTTGACAATTTCTAAACAATTTTATCATTCCAAGTTCAAATTGATCAGTTTTCTGTGCCTGGCTAACAAAAGTGTGTCTACGTATTGTAGTTATCTACTGCGTGGCCCTTTTATACATCATTTACGTTGTATTTGCCAGTAAAAGGACTCGGAGCGAGGCCTACATAAAATGTTAACGTTACACAGCTTCTGAAAATACGTAGTAGTTTGTCTCGTGACTATGATATTATATTATCCTTTTCGATTTTACAAACTGAATGTTAATTTAGCAATATGAAATGTCATGTGTGTATTTCAGATTTTACCTTCTTACAAATTAGTCGTCGCCTAGAAATATTAAGTACGGTTGTGTATTTTACGGACCGTTTTACATGCTTGGTGCCGTGTTCATGAACGATACTTCTATAAACAAGTCATCGTTTGTGACAGAGTCCTCAATTTTTAGTATTTTGATTATAAGTCCTTAGAGAGGATAGAGTCCTGTTCATGAATTGGGTCCATGATTAAGAATGAATTCCATGGTGGAATTTCTCGACATGATGTTGCCCAACATATTTTTTTCTATTATAACACTGACAGATTATCACCTGTACATTTAATAATTGATACAGGTCAGCGTTAATGAATTTTGTTTCAGCACTGTGACATCTGTACCAGGTTTTATCGTCTTTGATGCAGTACTTTTGGACATGTCACACTGATTAGTAAAGTTCAATAAATGAGTAAATTAAACATTAATTCGCACGACACTGATAAACGTCTTTATTCAATGTTAAACAACGTGAGCTCAACATCTGTACCAAGTTATATGTTTACATATTACTTAATTGAATTAAATATGCAAATTAGCAATTAATTGATATGACACTGCTTAATGTCTTCACTTAGTATTACAGTACTAAGAGATCATCATCTGTACCGTGTTTCATCAAATTTGATGGCGTCTTTCTGGACATAGCCTACTGATTAGGCAAGTTCATTAAATACGCAAATATGAATAATTAATTAATTAATTAATTAATTTGTCTTTACTCAAATGTTCAAGAAATTTACGCTCAATAATTGTTCCAAGTTGCATAAAATGTGATGAACCTTTTCTTAAACTGTCATTAAATATGCAAACAAGCAGTTAACGGACATGAAAGTAGTACGTATATATGCATGCCATAACACTACTGTGTAATCAACATCTCTGACACGTTTCATCAAATCGGATGCAGCATTTGTTAGACATATCACACTTACAATGAAAGTTCATCAAATATGCAAATTAGGCAATTAATTGACACTATACAGCTGAATGTCTTCACAAAGTATTACAATACTGTACCGTAGTATTACAACATCTGTACCATGTTATATGAATAGGTTTGCCTTTAATGCAGTATTTCTGGAGATAGCTCACTAATTAGGAAAGTTCATTAAATATAAAAAGCAGCCATTAATTCGCATGACACTACTAAGTGTCTTTGTACACTATTATGAGAGTGTGTGCTAAAGGTCTGTACAAGTTAAATTAATTTCGCTGCGGTATTTCTAAACATATCACCCTGATTACAAAATCCGTCACATGTACCAGTAAGAACTCAATTGACGTAAAAACAAGCATACGTCATTATGTGCTATCTAACCTCTGAGTGACAGACATCCTTCAACCCTAGCTTACGAAGTTTCATCGAATTTAGTGCAGTCGCTCTAGAAACGGACATTTTTCCCGCTTTGTTGATAAAATGGCCGTCACAGGCCATACTGGGTCGGATCACAAAAGTCGACGAGCATATGTAATTTTTGTACCGAGTTAAAATGAAATCACTCCAGGCTTCTTACCTGAGAAAATTACGTGACGGACGTGACGCACGGATATGACCAAACCTATGAGTCCTCAGGACGATATCAGTGAGGACTAACAAGCTAGAGATTAGGTAATGAATATAAGGTTGCCTGGTAATTGCCCTTCAGAACACAGAGGTCAGAGGTCACCTTGCAAATTTGATAGCGGAGGAAATTTACTGAGAGTTAACTATTGCTGTAAGCCCTGGCAAGTCCTTCCTGGGGAGAATGAAATGTTTCATTGACAAAAGCCGTCGAACGCTTAATCTCCAAAAGTCATGGACTAGAATTTTTTTTAGTTTAAATGTCCGAAAATCTGTCCCTGAGGCGCATTCCATCTTTTAGTTATCCAGTATATTAATCTGGTAGCATAAATTATAATTTTTAATTGCATACCAATACATGAATTAGTTCATTTAGATCACCGTCAAATCAAGTCGCTAATCCATCAATTTTAAGGAAACTCTGTTTTTTGTCGACTTTCGATATTACAGCTATAGCGATACATAGTTCAGGCTAAAATGTCTTCGCTAGCCCTACAATGCAAGTTCGATTCCTATCGGGATATTATATGCAATAATTGTTCGTCGGAGAGACTTGATGTTTTGAATCTTCTACATTCGTTTTTCTGAAAATTTAACGACATTTGTTTATTCATCCAGTTTAACTCTGATAAGTTCAGGTTAAGCTTTCAGACTGAGGTTTATCGCCAGGCATGGCGTCCGCATTAAACCGCTCGACATCTTCGTTTGCCAATCCATCTTGCCCGGGCAGATAGATGCTTCCCGAAAACAGACCTTGGCAGAACGAGCTGTTAGATCATATGTTTTAGAGCGCCACCACATGGTTGTATGTGACCTGTAATGTAGACTATCAAGTGTAATTCGCTTTAGTAGCACTCCAGTCAGGCTACCAACTTTTCCTTGGGGCTACCAAACTCCATAAAATGGCAGCCCACGGACTACCAAAGACCGGGACATAAAATTTAGTAAGTACTTAGCGTGCCATGTCGGGTCCGTCACTTTGGGACGAACTGCAGTCGAATCGGTTGGACACGGTAAGCCAAGACTATGAATTGGTTATGCCAATTACAAAGACAACCGTGCGATGGTAACTTTGAAACAAAGTTTCAATATCTCAACTGATGTACTTGGATGACTGGCACAGGAAATGATGGCCAATGAAAACGCATTTTCATTGTGTTTTGATTATAATGAATCTCAATCATTGACAATATGCCTCCTCCCTATAGAAAGGCCATGGTCTAGTTTTTAGGACTGCTACAGTATGTCCAGTCTCAACGTGCTGAGAATGTCATGGTCGTTGTCATGATCACTATCAAAATGTTCATACAACTCTGAGGATGAAACGAGTTGTCAATAGGTCACTAAACTTTTGAGTATCACAGATGTCCATTAGGCCAAAAAATACCGTTTCTGGTCACCGCGTGAAAATCATTTCAGAACCTGCGTGTCCTGGCATTTTTGAGGGGGTTACATGCTAATCAGGACAGCTAACCTTGATATCCTCGTTTGCATGTCCAAAAACGCTAACCAGGAAACGGGAATATTATGCAGCCAGTGATAAAAGACAATAATTGTTGCATCAATAGTGCCAAACCAGCATTGCTAAGAATAAAGAATGGGATAAAAGAAAACCACGTCACTTTTAATGAATGTCAAGGACCAGAAATTTTTTTTTCTTGAGGGGGTGGCTTAAACCTGTTTCCTTTGGGTATTAGGTGTGTAAGTATTCACATCAAATGACTAGAAAATTCACTTCATGGGCAGAATCTTGAAAAATTGCTTTTTCTTGACTGGTAAATAAAAAACAATATCCCTAAACTAAACTATGCCGGATTTGTGATTCCGGGAGAAACTCCAATGTGTAACTATCACCCTACCCATCGCGGTTACCCCTATCAGGCATTTCATTTAAAACAAAACACACAAGTCCTCCCTCTCAAACATTCACAAATTACAGGCTTGAACAAGTCTAGGTCAAAACGTGTGCATTGACAATCTATAAGTCCATATTGGTTAGTATATGCACGACACGTGCAAACTTTCAATGGCGGAAGGTTCTCAGGGTGCCATCGGTGCAACGGGAGACATAGCAAGATTTTGCATCCGATCAGCACAGGAACCTTAAAGACCAAGGTCTCATCGAATACGAATGACTTGAGAAGACAAGGGTGTCAACTACTATACACGCTGGTACTCTTTCATGAAGAAACTAACCTCCATGAAAGCCATCGAGAACTCCTTATCGATGAACTTTCGACGAAATAATAAAAGCATGAGCGTTTTGTTTGCGATAAAACACATACTGCCTTACGATCAACTTCTGTATAATCCCCTCCCAATTATGTTTAAAAAAAGATTACTCTTCTCCAAAGTTAAACTTTCCTTAACATTATCAAGCACTAATTGTCCACACTATTTTAGAGACATTAAGCATAGTGTTAGTAATGAGAGTTAGTGTGACCATGATTGTGATGACCCGAAACAAATATTTTACATGTCAAATAACTTAATGAATTACGAGTAATCAAATTCGTTCAGTTGCAGGGTAAACTGTTAAATCGTGTCGCAAATATACATGCTGCGTTAGTGTTAGGGCGATGCAATAAATTTTGCTTCAGTAAAATCGAAACGATATGTTTATTGAAGGCATTCTATTTACAACCGTCCAACTTGTTTACTAGGTGAAAAGCGGAACCAAAGCCGGGTAATTTGCCACCCGTTGAGCATGGCAGCAACTACAACTTCTGGGAAATGCGTAGGTTGCTTGGATTGTGAATGACACATTTATAGCTACAGCGAACAAGTCAATAATTATAACTGCCTTTTTTGTTCATAAGACCACTGTGCTCGGAAACTTTACGCGATGTATTTTGCATGCGGAAGCATACAATGTCATGTAATTTTCAAATGAGTTACAATCATTCCCTGTTAAGATAGAAAAAGAGAATGGAAATCTCCTGCAGAAGGGTACAACAACGTTGGAGTTGTCATTCGAAAGATCAAGACGTAGATTGTTCTTTCTACATAAACAGACAAAATACAAACCCGCCTGACGTATTGAGAAAAGAAATAAGAGTCGGTTGCAAATGGGATGGTGAGCATATACAGGGATCCACGCACTGGTGTAATAGGGTGTCGTGTATTGGTCGACAGGTTTCAGGTTTGAACACCACATCGACCACATCCTTTAGGCTGTGACTATTATGACCTATTATGATAATTTACTACAAACGTTAGATTTTATGAGAAATTAAACACAATCTATAAGTTACGAGACCACCTTAGGTCCAACAATGTTGATTCTTGTTTGCTTACGCGAAAAAAACAGCTATGTCGCAGCATGAAACCACCCCTTCGCGGAATTAAATGAAAAAAAAAAAACACTCGCAAAAATGTTTTTCACTGTAAGTTATTGACATAACATGTTTTCACAAATTACCAAGGATGACGACCGAATAACGGAAGGTAAAAATGCGACTTGGTTTTAGGCTTACAGACCAAAATTACTTGACACCCTGAGCACTTAATTCCCGGTCATACAACATTTTTCCCCCGGCAGGAAATGTAATAAAAATATAATGGATCACTGTCCGGGTTCGAGATTCCAGTATATGTATTGTATCCCTGGGCAAGGCACTTTTGACCCTCAGTTCTTCATTGGGCAACGGGAATCAGGTAAATCATCATGTAGTTGGCATTCGCCTATTGGATGACAGATTAAATACAACTTTGTGACAAATGACAAATGCTACACGACCGAATTGCACGAGGTGAACCTTGACTTTTCAGAGCAAACAGTTGACGAGGTTGTTGTACGCTGTGTTTAAGGTGACGTGTTCATAGGAAGTGTGCTTGGTTCAGTGGCTACACAAGGCATGCATCGAAATTTAGAAAGTTGAATGACGACACAATCCTACGTCAAACATATGATTAGCGTCCAGTCAAATATATGTTAAGTTTTCCCATAGTTACTCTTAGGAGCAGCACGTCGCTTGTCAAAAGAAACAAGAAAATTATCTTGTAAATTAATTTTAGTCTGCAAAATTTACCTGTAATTTACAAGAGGATTCTCCGTAACATAGATGCTTGATAACGAACTATATTTTATTTTGCCCCTTACTTTGTGAAAAAATTGACTTAAAGTGAGAAAATAAGGAACGCTTTAGATTGGTTGATATACGTCATGTTTTGTACGATTCAGGGTTATTCACACACTTAACTTTAACGATTAATGTTAATGACACCCGTCCTTGTGCCGTTTGTTTTCTGCGTGGGTTGGAAATCAACAACTTACACAGTGAAGGAATAAAAGAGCTAGCAAATCCTCGCTGCCGCCAATCTGTTCTGACCCGGTACAGTAATTCAAAGGGCCTCGATCGAAGACCATGCTACGATTTGCTACGTTGCTGTGTTCAGCGTCGCAGTTTGATTCTGCAGTGCTGTCGAGCGCGGTTACGACGAACTCGACGATTTCGAACAAATCGATATCAGCGATGTCGTCGAGAGAGAAGCTGTAGAAAAAGGGACACATGGGGATCCTGAACCTTAAACCGATTCCACAGATTCAGTAAGCAGTGTTAAAAGTGGTAGGTACTGTTTTAAGTTCAAAGTACTGATTTAGACCATCATTCTTATGAAATAACAGAAAATTATTCCTATCGTACTTTGCTACTTTTGGGAAGCTTAAAAACGTACATCCACAAATGCACTCACATTACAAAATGGTGCCAAATCAGTGACATTCAACTTGTATATTATGTCTAAATATTAGACCTTTTGTCACGAACAATGAGTAATGATTTTTCATGAACCACGCACGTATACTCATTAACACAATTTGTTATTCGCCTTTGTTTACGTCCTGGGAAAAGCTAACAGACAATGTTTTTTTTTAGTGCTTACCATTGCAAGTGTTTGTTTTTTTTAAGTCTGAAAATTATCAACTTCGCAACGCGACGCCCTCTGTCGTCAGCGTGTCACTGCCGGAAGTACAACAGCTGTGTTCAATGTAACTTTTGGTCATTGTTTTGTTTCCAAATCATTCCAAAATCTGCCGGCAATTAATAAAAGAGTACACAAAACGAATGAATAGATTACAAGTAATGAACACCAAGGCGTAAAAATCTTTTAAACAAAATACTAATAATATCAGTCTCTACGAATACACGTTAAACTTTTAAAATTTGAGAATATTGCTATAACAGTACCAAAATATGGCATTTAGTCTGTCTCGCTACGTCTAACTGAGTATATCACAGTTGTAGCGCAGAGGTACGGGAAAAATTACGTTCGCGACCTCCGTCAGTCTCTGTTTTCCCCGGACGTTTACGCCAGACTTAAGCTGGTTGAATACCTAAGGCATACACTGCTAACATTCAACTGAATGATTGTGTTTCTTTAAAGGGCTGTATTACACCTGCCGACGTGCTTGGCCCTGGACCAAGAGTTGCTACTACCTCTACACCCAATGTGTCTATACGTGGAGCCAAGCCAAGCAGCAGTGCCGCAATTACGGGGCAACGCTGGTTCCAATCAATAACAGAGCAGAGAACAAATATCTTAGCGGTAGGACTATTTAACCATTCTCTCTTGTTTCAGGCGGTAAGAGCATAGAAATTGACACTGCATGAAAACGCAATAATACAGATAAATCCACATTAATCAGTTGCCTGTATTATAGAATAATACACGTGAATACACATGAATCCACATGAATATAGGCTTACTGAATACAAACTATGTATTCGTGACTGTATTTCATCTGTATATGCACTCTTCAGCAAAAAATACAGCAATAATCCATGCTAATACAGTAAGTATTATAGTGTTTTTATGCAGTGTGAAAGACTTCACCTTGGCTGTAACTCTCCCAATGGGATAATCGAAACTCTCAGGGGTCACATTGCAAATTCAGTTGCAAAGAAACTAATTACCTAACATTTACTGGTACTTGAAATTTAACACTGCCAACTGTTTAAGGAAAAAGAAATGTGAAATTAAAAAAAACTTTGAAAAATTAACTCACACACGCGGTATAACATAACAGGTTTTTTTAAACTTTTGAGATTTCGAATTCCTGTCTGTGGGGAGCATTTTGTCTTAATCCGTATATGAATCCGATAAGACGGGTTAGATTTATTCATTGCGTATTAGTACAGCAGTAAGTTCCTTTAGATTACTGTCATATCAGTTTACAAATTATAGAGTAGCGACACTGTATTTTTTTCCCGCTGAATACAGACTTCATTGACGGCAGATTTGGGAAGTGTGGATTGGACTGAATGACAGGCAAGCTGAAGGGTGCTGGGTATGGGACTCTGGAAAATCAGTGAGTTTATTCTGAAACTAATGTACAAGTGAATCCATTTTGAAAATTGAGGCTTGGATAAGCTCTGCAGGTTACTAAAAAGGCCTCTTGCATACAGATAGCACGCACTTGAATGCTATAAAAAACTATACAGAGTTAGGACAATCATGGTGTGATCTGTGCAAAAACAAAACAAAGCAAACAAAATACACAAAAATTTTGAACTTACTTTATACAATCGACAGAAGAAGAAAATGCTCCCCAATTAAATCGAGCAGACAAATTTCACTTAATCGATCTTTAAAGTGGCCTGCGCCTCAAAAGTGAAAGACACAAACTTTTGCTGAAACCTTTCTCAAGGAATCTTTTAACTATTTTCTTTCAAATCGAGAATGAACATTAGGTGCCACCGTGCATTTTTTTTACAAAATTTACCGATACTTGGAATTATAAATGGCCGCTGTCCTTGTGTTAACTCCATGGAGACAAAATCATATCTAGATTATCGAAAATAAGATGGTTATACTTTTTCTTACACCAAGACCTTTTAAAATGAGATCCAGAAAACAATGTAAAAGTTTCAAAGTCCAAATATCTGTCTAGGAGGCGAAATCCTTCCTTAAACGTTACTCTGGTTTACATATTATAGTCATTTTAAAACTGTTTATAGAGCTCCTATCGGAGCTGGTATATAATGTGACGCTGCGTCGTAAAAGAGTGTACTTTGTAGGTTATGCCTGGTACATGTTGTTCTGATTTCAAAATGTTATTGATTTCATGATCATTGTGTTGAAACCATTGATGCCATATTTACACAACCAAGCTCCCCAAACAAACACTGCAACAGAAGAAAGAAGAAGAAGAGAGATTTGATTTTGAATTTTTAAATGAACGTTTATTACTAAAATTAATCTCCTGACAGAAAATTACATGTCAAATTAGTTCAAATTTTGAGACGAATAGCCTATATGAAATCAGACAAATGCATAATAGCAAATGATAATCAATTAATGAAAAAACTAAGCAAAGTTGGGCACTATAAAAAACAGCAAAAACTGCACAGAGGCTGTGACACTGAAGCTGAAGCGAGACAGAGAGAAGTGGTGAACAGGCAAACAGGCGTCTTTATCACACCAACATGGGAAAAGATATCAATTAAATCTGAAAAATGCACAATTTTATCAATGACAGAAGTCAAGATGCGAGGTTGCATAAAGATCTTCACTGAATAGGAGAAAGGGAAGCAAACTTCCGAAATAAGAAAAGAGAGATAGAAATTTGCAAAGAATTAGAACAAGAACACCTTACATCTTGCAGAAAAATGCCGCCATACTGCCAATGAGAAGGGACATGCCAGCCAAGAATCTTCTCAACTGACTACCCCTTCTCAATCCGAGGGATACGGTGCCCAGGACAAGTTATGTATTGGCTAAGAGGTGAAGAGTGCAAGCACACAGAGAAAGATGTGTTCACAACGAAATTGAATCAATATTAATTATTCCATCAATGTCTACGAACGCAATGATGTCATTAATACACCAAATGTTTTTGAAAGCCCTTATGTTTAAATTGAGCGTGAAGTAATTCTATTCTTCTAAAATGCGAGAACAAACTCGCCTATTGAAAAGAGAAATAAACATTTTACCGGCTGAGGGATCATGATCATTAATTGGATTTCGTCTCTCAACATGAATTGCAATATTAGCTGTCATAAAACAAATATTAAAAAGCGCAAAAGTATTCTTGTCCATGTACGATTCATGAAAGGGTGGGCCTAAAACAAACCACTAGTATGAAATCTTGCATTCCTGACCAAGATATTGGTGACAGAGTTTACGAAGGAGTATGAACAAAGGAGAAAGACAAGGGCATTTTAAAAATATGTGTAAAAGGTCATCTCTAGCACTATAGAAAACACAATCAGAGGATGAGCTGTACCCAGAATGGAACATAAACGAGCCAGTTGCGTACGCACCATGGAGAAGACGCCATTGAAGATCTTCTTTTTTGGGAATTGGACTGAGATAACAAGAAGTTAACAAAGGTTTGATATTTTCAGGAAATGAAAGCAGATCTTTTCATTCTATATAAAATATATCAAAGGAGGAATTTTGAAATAGCCTTTCGATGAATTTTGAGCAAAAAGATTGATGTCATTCAATTTCGTATTCGAATACAAGGACATAAATCCCGGTATTTTATAAATAAGCTTATTATTATACACCAGTTAAGTCAAATTTTACCACCAAAAATCGAAATTAGGACGATTTAAGGATGTCCGTCGCACACTGCACTAAGCAATCACAAGCAGACTGGGAACGCGTTCAGCGCGTCCGCACAAGCGCATAGAAAGAAAATTCGTACCGTGCAGCGCAATGCACGTAGTCGAAAATCGTAGGTCAGCGGCATTATTTCACTCAAATTCGGAATGATCATCATTCACTGTATGAAGTACTGAATGCTTCGAAGTATTTTTGGTAAAAAATGTAAACCTCTATTTGTTAAAAGTTTAAAGTTTTATGAAGTCAGAGGTCAAATAGTGTTCATAAACACCTTTAGTTATTGTACTCCGCGTCAGAGCTATTGGGCTCTGATAACGAAAACTACTGTATGACGAAACTCTATAGGTTGAAGACGCAGGTGTGTAATAGTTGTTATTCTTGAGGTAATTACACATGGACGACATTAAATATTTACAGTGAGGCATACAATAGTAGATTAGACATTTCATACGTCTTCCATCTCCATCATTTACCATGGTGACGAGAAGTAATCATCCGATTCCGATATAAATTAACAGTCAGTCTGCTCTTTGTGTCACCACGATAATGGAATTATTCACACACGGGAAACATTGGAATGATAAGGCCTTCATCTACGAATTAGGCTTGAAAGTGTTGGCCATCAGCTGTGGACTTGCGATACAAAACTATAAACCAAATAGGTTGTTGTTGTTTTTTTCAAATTGGTTAATAAACCAGAAAAATATTGTACTAACAACTTCATATCATCCTTTCGTTTTAGAAAAAGATCAAAATTATAAAAATATCGAGTTCCCAGCCAAACACCAACCAGCCTTAAATCAACTCTTCTTCTTGTTAAATATTTTTTCAACGTCTACATCGACATGTTAAGAGTGATACTGTCTCTGAAATTGGCCTCAAACTAGCATGGATAAGTCTTGCCTACCTGTCCGTGGTCTGGTAAAAACAATGTTAAAGATTCCACCATCCCAATTTTTAAAGACTTGTTGCCTTCGTTCAAATTACGAGTAAATGCATACAGAAGCGCTTTGAAAATGTCGACGAACAGATGAACTAATGATGACACGAACTGAAGTTGAAAGGGCTGTGGTTGGAATTCTTTTAATGTCGATAATTGAATATTCATTTGTGGTTTTATTGTTATGAAAAAAGAAATGCAGTCATGTTTTAACCTTTGAAGTCACACACCTCTACCGATGCGTTTAGCTCTGGCAAATAATTAGCCCACGTATTTCATAGATTGAAAAATAATGTGAAGAAAACGGAAGATGCACTAAAGAACTTAAATAGCAAATTATATATTGCCAACACGAAAATAAAGTCTCGTTCTGAGGTATATATTTTGACGTATCACAGGATGCAAAGATGACTAACATTGTCGTTGACATATAATAATTGGCCATGTTTTAATAATACTGTACTGAAATAAGATGCATTTTCGGACAACCCTGCCGTAAAAAAGATTATATATTGCATAGCATTGCATTCTAACCAAGGTTACTTCAATGTTGCTTTAGCCGAGTATTCTTTCTTTATTGTTTTTGGATATTAATTATATTTGGACACATTTATCAAAAAATAAGACCTCGCTTTTGACCCTGTCTGGTATATTACATTTACAAATCATTGGGGAATAAAACCAAAGCAAACGGCAAAACCGGGGGTCACCTTAAATTCGAAAACTGCAAAGGGGGAATTTTCCGGTTTGGATTTGCCGGCACAACCCAGGCCATAATAACTGAACGCTCCCTTATTTCGGGTATTACTTGAGTTTAGACAGGTATACGGTACGTGTTAGGCTGCATTGACGATGCCATACATTCCCGAGATTTCATACTGAAAATATCAAAACAAGGTCAACAACGGAATAATCAAGCTTTGTGGCTTTGGTTTTATGATCTCTCGTAATTTAAGTTGACCTTGAAACTCTTATATCTCGCACATTGAATAGGTGACAGGGTCTGGGTGTTTGTAAGGTACATGCATACTCATACTATATCGTTATCTCATTTGTGAGTACTGGGCCAGCTTGGCGTTTGTGAGCTTGAATGATCGCTGGATCATCCACAAAATTGTTGCAACATTATATTCAGACGCTGGGATATTATAACTAACGTTGGCGACACACTATAACATGAAGTCTGTCACATCTCATTACTTGATTCAAAATAGTTAAACAGACGGTAAAGTGAAAGCAGCTTGTGAATAATCTTCAATTGTAATTCAGAATATTCCTTGCAACATATTTGTATCCCCACGGTTCCCTTCAAAACATAACGCCCATCTCACTTGAACAGCTAAAGCCCTCTTATTGAAACTTAAAAAGGTTGTATGCGCTTCAAAAGTGAAAGCCTCACGTTTTTTGCTCAAATTAACACCTCAATGAAACGTTCAATTACACTATATACATAAGCGAAAATAAATTTTGGGTCACGTTATATAGTATCATAATTGTACTTCAGAAACAAATTACCTCACTTTAACTGATATTTGAAATTCAAAATGGCCGCCATCCCTGTGTTTACTCTATGGGAGGAATAAAAATATCTATTTCGGAAGAAAAAATAAGATGGTGATATATTTTACTCCAATCGCTTTTAAATGTGCCAAAATAAGTGGTAGATGAGAAGAACTCTAAAAATCTGAGTCAAAATATCTGTCTACGAGGCGCATTTACCTTAATTGCATTATCATCTTCCATTTACAGCATAATTGATTCCCAACCGTCGAGGGATATTACCTATCATAGGACAGGCTGGGATAGTCAATTTCTGCTGTAGGTAGCTAATAAGCAGGTAAAGTGGTTCTGACCACCATGAACAGGTTGTTTGATGGGCTTAACATTGATTACCAAGCAAATAACTATGCCGGACTAAGTCAGTTCCAGGAGATAATGTAATATGTGTAACTATGCCAAGGGTAACGCAATTGCACAACTCTTTCACTGCATTAAAAGACAATAAAAAGATATATTTACGCAAACTGTATGTGTTGCCTGTAATACAGAATTATGCACGTGAATTCACCTTAGTTTACATGAATAGAAATTTGCTGAATACAAGCAAAGGATTATTGACTGTATTTATCTATATGCACTATTCAGCTAAAATACAGGCGGTAATCCATGCTAGTGTACGTATTATAGGATTTCACGCAGTGAAATTTATCCCTGTAAGCGGGGTGGGGGAGGGTTGCTATCCTACTTTATGTGACGCATGCGTCGTAAAAAGAGTGTACTTTGTAGGTTATGCCTGGTACATGTTGTTCTGATTTCAAAATGTGATTGCATGATCATTGTGTTGAAACCATTGATGCCATATTTACACAACCAAAGCTCCCCAAACAAACATGCAGAAGAAGAAGAAGAAGAAGAAGAAGAAGATTTTGAATTTTCAAATAAACGTTTATTTCTAAAATTAGTCTCCTGTACAGACAAGTACATATCAAAACAATTCAAATTTGAGACAAAAAACAAAAATGAAATCTGACAAATGCTTTATAGCAAATGATGGTCAATTACTGAAAATACTAAACAAAATTGGACTATAAAAAATCAGCAAAAACTGCGAAATGACTATGAAACTGATGCTGGAGCGAGACGGAGAGAACTGGTGAAGGGCAAACAGGTAGCTATTATCACTTGCAACATGGGAAAGATCCAATTAAATCTGAAAAAAAGCAAAATTTTGTTAATGACAAAAGGCAAGATGCGAGGTGCATGAAAAATCTCCACTGAATAGGAGAAAGCGAAACAAACATCCGAAACAAGAAAAAGTGACAGAAATTTGCGAGGAATTAGGACAGGAACACCTTACATCTTGCAGAAAAAAGCCACCTAACCGCCAATGAGAAGGGGTATATTGAGAAAACTTTTCGTTGGCATGTACATGCTTACGAAGAATCCTCCCAACTGACTACCCCTTCCATTCCGTGAGGAGTACGGTGAAGAGAGGATTTGGCAAAAGGGAAAGTGTGCTTTGAGGTGAAAGCAAGAAGAAGAAGATTTTTTGATTTTTCAAATAAAACGTTTATTACTAAAAATAGTCTCCTGTACAGACAAGTACATATCAAAACAATTCAAATTTTGAGACAAAAAGCAAAAATGAAATCTGACAAATGCTTTATAGCAAATGATGGTCAATTACTGAAAATACTAAACAAAATTGGACTGTAAAAAATCAGCAAAAACTGCAAAATGGCTATGATACTGATGCTGGAGCGAGACGGAGAGAACTGGTGAAAGGGCAAACAGGTAGCTATATCACTTGCAACATGGGGAAGGAAACCAATTAAATCTGAAAAAAAGCACAATTTTGTTAATGACAAAAGGCAAGATGCGAGGTGCATGAAAAATCTCCACTGAATAGGAGAAAGCGAAACAAACATCCGAAACAAGAAAAAGTGACAGAAATTTGCGAGGAAATAGGACAGGAACACCTTACATCTTGCAGAAAAAAGCCACCTAATCGCCAATGAGAAGGGGTATATTGAGAAAAAGAAGAAGAAGAAGAAGAAGAAGAAGATTTTGATTTTTCAAATAAACGTTTATTACTAAAAATAGTCTCCTGTACAGACAAGTACATATCAAAACAATTCAAATTTTGAGACAAAAAGCAAAAATGAAATCTGACAAATGCTTTATAGCAAATGATGGTCAATTACTGAAAATACTAAACAAAATTGGACTGTAAAAAATCAGCAAAAACTGCAAAATGGCTATGATACTGATGCTGGAGCGAGACGGAGAGAACTGGTGAAAAGGCAAACAGGTAGCTATATCACTTGCAACATGGGGAAGGAAACCAATTAAATCTGAAAAAAGCACAATTTTGTTAATGACAAAAGGCAAGATGCGAGGTGCATGAAAAATCTCCACTGAATAGGAGAAAGCGAAACAAACATCCGAAACAAGAAAAAGTGACAGAAATTGCGAGGAAATAGGACAGGAACACCTTACATCTTGCAGAAAAAAGCCACCTAACCGCCAATGAGAAGGGTATATTGAGAAAGTTTTTCGTTGGCATGTACATGCTTACGAAGAATCCTCCCAACTGACACCCCCTTCCATTCCGTGAGGAGTACGGTGCCCAGGACGAGATAGGATATGGCAAAAGGGAAAGTGTGCTTAGAGGTGAAAGCATTTTCTTTACAACAAAATTGAATCAATAGTAAAAGTTCCATCAATGTCTACAGAAGCAATGACGTTATTAATACACCAAATGTTTTTGAAAGCACTTATGTTTGAATTGAGCGTGAAGTAATTATATTCTTCTAAAATGCGAGCACAAAACTCGCCCTTGTAAAACAGAAGAAGAAGAAAGAAGAAGAAGAAGAAGAGATTTTGAATTTTTAAATGAACGTTTATTACTAAAATTAATCTCCTGTACAGAAAATTACATGTCAAATTAATTCAAATTTTGAGACGAATAGCCTATATGAAATCAGACAAATGCATAATAGCAAATAATAATCAATTAATGAAAAAATAAAGCAAAGTTGGGCACTATAAAAAACAGCAAAAATGCACAGAGGCTGTGACACTGAAGCTGAAGCGAGACAGAGAGAAGTGGTGAACAGGCAAACAGGCGTCTTTATCACACCAACATGGGAAAAGATATCAATTAAATCTGAAAAATGCACAATTTTATCAATGAAAGAAGTCAAGATGCGAGGTGCATGAAAAATCTTCACTGAATAGGAGAAAGGGAAGCAAACTTCCGAAACTAAGAAAGAGAGATAGAAATTTGCAAAGAATTAGAACAAAAACACCTTACATCTTGCAGAAAAATGCCGCCATACTGCCAATTAGAAGGGACATGCCAGCCAAGAATCTTCTCAACTGACTACCCCTTCTCAATCCGAGGGATACGGTGCCCAGGACAAGTTAAGTATTGGCAAAAGGAAAAGTGTGCTAAGAGGTGAAAGCACACAAGAGAAAGATGTGTTCACAACGAAATTGGATCAATATTAATTATTCCATCAATGTCTACGGAAGCAATGATGTCATTAATACACCAAATGTTTTTGAAAGCCCTTATGTTTAAATTGAGCGTGAAGTAATTCTATTCTTCTAAAATGCGAGAACAAACTCGCCTATTAAAACAGAAATAAACATTTTACCGGTTGAGGGATCATGATCATTAATTGCATTTCGTCTCTCAACATGAATTGCAATTTTAGCTGTCATAAAACAAAAATTAAAAGCGCAAAAGTATTCTTGTCCATGTACGATTCATGAAAGGGTGGGCCTAAAACAAACCACTAGTATAAAATCTTGCATTCCTGACCAAGATATTGGTGACAGAGTTTACGAAGGAGTATGAACAAAGGAGAAAGACAAGGGCATTTAAAAATATGTGTAAAAGGTCATCTCTAGCACTATAGAAAACACAATCAGAGGATGAGCTGTACCCAGAATGGAACATAAAACGAGCCAGTTGCGTACGCACCATGGAGAAGACGCCATTGAAGATCTTCTTTGTTGGGAATTGGACTGAGATAACAAGAAGTTAACAAAGGTTTGATATTTTCAGGAAATGAAAGCAGATCTTTTCATTCTATATAAAAATATATCAAAAGGAGGAATTTTGAAATAGCCTTTCGATGAATTTTGAGCAAAAGATTGATGTCATTCAATTTCGTATTCGAATACAAGGACATAAATCCCGGTATTTTATAAATAAGCTTATTATTATACACCAGTTAAGTCAAATTTTTACCACCAAAAATCGAAATTAGGACGATTTAAGGATGTCCGTCGCACACTGCACTAAGCAATCACAAGCAGACTGGGAACGCGTTCAGCGCGTCCGCACAAGCGCATAGAAGAAAATTCGTACGTGCAGCGCAATGCACGTAGTCGAAAATCGTAGGTCAGCGGCATTATTTCACTCAAATTCGGAATGATAATCATTCACTGTATGAAGTACTGAATGCTTCGAAGTATTTTTTGGTAAAAAATGTAAAATCTCTCTTTGTTAAAAGTTTAAAGTTTTATGAAGTCAAGGTCAAATAGTGTTCATAAACACCTTTAGTTATTGTACTCCGCGTCAGAGTTATTGGACTCTGATAACGAAAATTACTATACGACGAAACTCTATAGGTTGAAGACGCAGGTGTGTAATAGTTGTTATTCTTGAGGTAATTACACATGGACGACATTAAATATTTACAGTGAGGCATACAATAGTAGATTAGACATTTCATACGTCTTCCATCTCCATCATTTACCATGGTGACGAGAAGTAATCATCCGATTCGATATAAATTAACAGTCAGTCTGATCTTTGTGTCACACGAAAATGGAATTATTCATAACACGGAAACATTGGAATGATAAGGCCTTCATCTACGAATTAGGCCTTTAAAGTGTTGGCCACCAGCTGTTGACTTGCGAATAACTGTACTTTACCGCTAAAAAGGCTTGTCTCTGTGACAGAAATGTACCATCGATAATAATCTGTAAGGGAATCTCTGGAACAAATTGGACCAAAAAGTATGAGAATGTCGTTGTTATGGATAAGAGTGAGTATCATCCTTCTTGTTTATACTTCCAAGTTATAGGCATGTAGTGCGTACATTTGTTTGGATGTGTCAAGCGATAAAGAGAGAAACTGAATGAAATGGAGGGAAGGCCTCTGTCGGTGACAAATGTCTTTAAACAATTAGAGAGAGAGAGAGAGAGAGAGAGAGAGAGAGAGAGAGAGAGAGAGAAGAGAGAGAGTACTTTGATTATTGCAATTTTAAATTACAAATATATATTAATTTCTATTTCAATATAAAAACGCAGAAAATAGCATGTGACAGAAGTACATTATAAAGTATAAAAGCTCAGTTCTACGTATATCTCTTTCACTCGAAATACTTTTAACACCAACGACGAGACGTTCTCATCGTAAGGACAAAGTTGCTAAAGCACGGTGACAGAACCAATTATCGGCAATGATGGGACAAAATGATACGAAATGATGGGGATATCCTAGTCTATTGTGCTGTCTGCTGTTTTTTAATTTTTCAAGGTTCTATTGTTTACCATTGTTACGTTGTACTGAAAATTATAACGCGTACAAAGAAAATAGCAGAATATACGATTATATTTGCCTTCAATTTAGGTCGATGTATCAATAAAAGCTTTGAGACTACCGATCCAATTCTCAATTCAATCAATCATACTTGTAATTTCACAGGGCTAGCATTCTAGTTATTCAAATTGAATCAACAAGTAGTTGGTTAGTCCTTCATTTATATTATGCTGCCAGTCATTGTCAACCGAAATGTGAGCCCTGTTGTTGCGACGCAATGGTTTTGAAAGTTAAAATAAACAACTAAGCTGGTCGGAATTATTTCGAAATTCGGGATGTATTATAATATTATATATATATATATATATATATATATATATATATATATATATATATATATATATATATATATATATATATATATATATATATATATATATGCCTCAAGTCTGTGTGCAACATGAAAATACGAAATTATAGTGCATGCATTACATACATACATACATACATACATACATACATACATACATACCATACATACATACATACATACATACATACATACATACATATATACATACATACATACATACATGCATACATGCATACATGCATACATGCATACATACATACATGCATACATGCATGCATGCATGCATGCATGCACGCATGCATGCATGCATGCATACATGCATGCATGCATGCATGCATGCAATCAATAAGTCTGTTTTTGTGTTCTCTGACCCGAACTCCCCCTCATATCAATCAAAGTAACTTTTCATTGGATATTAGAAAAACTGAAATTTTCAACCCCTAAAATGATTACCATGGAAACATGGGGCAGTAAATCGATATCATATTTGGTCTTTTCGACCCAAAATACCCTTATGGTTAAATTTTACGAAATTGAACCTATTATTATTCGCGTTATTATCTATATAATACTTATATTAATTATTATTATTTATTACTATGCCTATTTGATTACCAAGTCACGGATGTAAGATGTAATTTGACATTAGCGCCGTACATCGCTCTCCGCTTCACGTTGGTTGATACGCTGCCCCAATGACCTTGAGTACTCTCTATTTCCGAAATATATATATGCCTCAAGTCTGTGTGCAAACATGAAATACGAAATTATAGTGCATGCATTACATACATACATACATATACATACATACATACATACATACATACATACATACATACATAACATACATACATACATACATACATACATACATACATATATACATACATACATACATACATGCATACATGCATACATGCATACATGTATACATACATACATGCATACATGCATGCATGCATGCATGCATGCACGCATGCATGCATGCATGCATACATGCATGCATGCATGCATGCATGCAATCAATAAAGTCTGGTTTTGTGTTCTCTGACCGAACTCCCCCTCATATCAATCAAAGTAACTTTTCATTGGATATTAGAAAAACTGAAATTTTCAACCCCTAAAATGATTACCATGGAAACATGGGGCAGTGAAATCGATATCATATTTGGTCTTTTCGACCCAAAATACCCTTATGGTTAAATTTTTACGGAAATTGAACCTATTATTATTCGCGTTATTATCTATATAATACTTATATTAATTATTATTATTTATTACTATGCCTATTTGATTACAAGTCACGGATGTAAGATGTAATTTGACATTAGCGCCGTACATCGCTCTCCGCTTCACGTTGGTTGATACGCTGCCCCAATGACCTTGAGTACTCTCTATTTCCGTAAAAACCTACGTGTGTATCACGAACACTACTTACTAATAATTATTTTTAATATAACAAATTACACAGAAAGAATATCATAATAATTCGTTTTCTTGTGTTCTTTTTATCATTAAAGGTGACCACCGTCATACTGTCATGTTTGGCATCAAAGGGTATGTAAAGATCATTATTTGTATGTAAATGTCAGATGGCTTCAATGGTTTATGTGTGAAAAATTGAAATCATGTAAATGTCTTAAGGTCATTGAGAGATAGTTAGTGCATATATGAAAAAATATCCTGGAATATATATGTTGACATCGAAAGTTATCGTGTAGTACCATCGTCATGCTAATCAACATATTTTGTTATGTTAAGGAATTAACGAAAATACCCCATGCAATTATTCCGCAACAAGAACATAGCCAATAGGTCGTCCCCTAAACGAAGAACATCTGTTTAAAATACCATATTGTATTGACGGATGTCAATAAAAACGAAAACTCAAAATTCGTTGCCTGCTGAGTGGAGTAAACACATTTGAAGGCTAACTTTAAGAAAGATGATTATATTACTGGGCAAACGTTTATTTATATATTTTATAAGCGCTTAAACCTTGTGAACATTACTTATATTATAGTTATCCGATTATATGTCCTTCCCCAGTGAGAGGAGAGCTGTTTTGTACCACTGAATCGACGTCTGGCAAAAACATCGATTACAAAATGGTGACCTTTACCAAACATTCGATTCAGCCGACAGTAGCTGCGAAGAAGACGGCTGGCACCTGGCAATGTTTCACTCAAAGGCAGACATAGATAAAACCTTTCCGAAATTCTGTGATGATAACATAAGCTGGGCACATTGGCTTGGTGGTGAATGGAAGAACTCTGCCTGGCACTGGATTATGGATGATTCTGTTATCGATTTTCGAAACTTTCCGGGTCTTCATTTTCCAGAAGGGAGCCAAGATACAAATTTATGCATCAAGGCATATGGTTGTCCTGCATATAAATTAGCCAAAAAGGAGAGTAACAGTACTAGACGATCCATTTGCATGCGTGGTAAAGTCAAAGACTTGATTCCTTCTTTTTTTAAATATTCACAGCTCTTTATCTACAATAATACCCACTCCATTAATTAACAGATGGTCGGCAATATGGCAACAAAAATGGCTGCTCAAGCAGAAAATGACTAATGCCACAAATGTTATGGAGAGCTTTGCAACTAGATGTGTCTTTGGTCCAAATTTCGTCACCTGGATCGAACGACATCGATAGGCCAACACAAAAGTTAAAAAACAACAACAAAGGTTGACATCAAATTTGGAAGTTACTGCAAATATCCTATTCAAATTGAAAACTACGCAAAAAACATGCTTCGATGGTAAAATAAGAAAAAGGTTCATCATCCCTTATCTGAACTGAGAAATATTGAATTTAAAAATTGATACCAGATATCAAATGTACCCGGGAAAACAATTACCTTGACAGATATCATTCTTTATCCTTCGAATATTTATTAGATCATTTATCATGTGCTTAACCAAATTTTCTTATCAAGAATTTAATTCAATTTCCATTTAATAAAGAAAGGTGTGGCCGCTGCAATGGCAAAGAGTCATGTAACAAGTTCACATGCCGTACCTATGATCAACTATTTGTGCAACATGAAAAAAAAATATTCACCGACCCGTCAAAGTGGCACGAAGAACTCAAAATGATCGCATTGGTCACATTCAAATGGTAGTTCTGCCTCTCATTTTTGTTCTTGTTCTTGTGTTTCTTCTTCTTCTTTATATTTATTTAAAAAGAATCCATACCAGGAGAATCAAGCACACCTTGCGTAGTGTCTGACTATTCAACAGAGAAAAGTAGTATTTCTTTGAATGAAGATACGGATTCCATTATTGTAGTATCTACAACAGGTACGTTGATGATACCCATTCAAACTGTCTATCTGTCTGTCTGTCTGTCTGTCTGTCTGTCTGTCTGTCTGTCTGTCTGTCTGTCTGTCTGTCTGTCTGTCTGTCTGTCTGTCTGTCTGTCTGTCTGTCCGTCTGTCCGTCTGTCTGTCTGTCTGTCTGTCTGTCTGTCTGTCTGTCTGTCTGTCTGTCTGTCTGTCTGTATGTATGTATGTATGTATGTATGTATGTATGTATGTATGTATGTATGTATGTATGTATGTATGTATGTATGTATGTATGTATGTATGTATGTATGTATGTATGTATAATAATCGCAATCATACCAATCCATAATCCAATAACACTAGGTCAAAATTTGTAAGACAATAGTTGTAAACATAGACACAAAACAGCACAGAACAGACAGTAAATAGACGGTACACAAACAAAGTCAAATTCATGAAAGAAAGATATATGGACCTCTGGCCAAAAGACCAAGAAGTGATGTCAGGTGTTTCGAAAATAGTAAGCGCATCCTGCCCCACATGTGGCACCGCCATATATCAATCTGTAAGTCAGATAGGTAGTGGTCACTAACTAAGGCCCATGTCACCGATGCCATCAGTGATCATTTGTCGAAGAGAGATATTGTATTTATCACCAGCTTGCGATACCTGCCAAAAAAGCGTTTGAATGTAGAGACAAGTCTTGCTCTGGTGTAACCTTGATTTAACAGTTTGAAAGAGAGATGGCCATGTCTCTCCAAAATCACCATATGAACTGCATGCTCTTGCATATCGTATAAGCTGGGAAATGTATACCCCATAAGCAGGTGAGAGTGGAATATTACTGATGAGGTGTGGAAAATTAATTATACTAAAGTTGAAATCATCTCTCTTGTCATATAGCCTAGTAGAAAGGTGACCATTAGAGTCAAATTCAAGTAAAATGTCCAGATAGTAGTTTCTTTAATCTCCAATTCTGGAGGATAAATCATAGCGAGATATTTACTGAATTCAGAGTTATTCAATGAAATAACATCGTCTATGTATTTAAATGTAAGGTTGAAAGTACGAGCTACAGAGACCTTTTTCTGCTTGATAAGGTTCTGGATAAATTCTGCCTCGTATGAGAACAGAAATCGGCAAGTAAGGGAGCACAGTTAGTGCCCATGGGAATTCCTATACACTGTTGGAAAATGTGTCCTCCAAATTCAACAAATATGTTGTCAATGAGGAAATCAAGCATACTGATAATGTCTTTTCTCGGTATAAAACACTTTAGCGTTAGTTGTATTTTTAACAAAATATGTAGAATTATACCCTAATACCACATATTTGTAACGGCGTGAACCGTTTTTGTAGAAAATGCTTGGTTGATGATGTTTTTCAAGCGTTCTTTCAATTTATCATGTGGTATTGTGGTATACAATGTGGAAAAATCGAAAGTTTTAATAGATGTTATTTTTGAAACAGATCTTGATTTCAAATTTTCCAAGAGTTCCTTCGAATTTTTTAATATCCACATTTGATTTATACCACTCCGAGAAAAGACAACATCACAGTATGATTGAAGTCCCCGTTTAACAGTACAAAGAACAGAAGTCAGTATCTTCGATAACTCTGTTGTTGAACATTTTGAAGATCCTGCGATAAACCTAGCTTTGTAAGGTGTTTTGTGGAGCTTTGGTATCCAGTATAAGCTAGGCAACTTATTATGTCATCCTTTGTTGTAATATTAAAATTATCCATGAATGACTTATGGTTTGCCAAAATTTCAGATTTGTTGAACATTGATTGTCTGTAAGTGGAGTTGGTGGAGGTCTTAGTTACACCAAGTTCGTCTATAAGACATTCAAAATAATACTTCTTACAGACAAATACAATGTTATTGGCAGCTTATCAGCAGGGACGACAACATATTTGTCATGGATATCATTCAAACACTTAACAGCATCAGGATCTTTAAATACAGAATAGGGTCTTCTGCAAACATGTGATCTTAGTCGACCAATACGGCCACGCACTATTTTCCTCACAGATTTGACCCATTCTGACAGTGTGTCCAGCTCTACATCCTCCCTTTTAGCCCATTTCCTGGCATATTCTTCAACTGAGTCCATAATGATCTTAAAATTATGGTTCCAGTTGATCCTGCGAGGTTCTCTGAACTTGGGTCCATGACAGAATAGGTACAGATGGTTCTTAAAGTATACAGGTATAGTTGATGTAACCTTTTGTTGTGTAGTATATTGCTGATATTAATGGCATCAATTCCTTTGTAAGTAAATGGAAGATGTATGAAATGACGATGATCATCAGTCATAGGTTCATCACGAACAGGCTTGTATAGTCTGTATAGTGCAATGTCAGCAATAATACTGACCAGTCTGTACGGTTGTTTGTTCGGATCTGTCAAAGACAATCCCAATGCATAGACATGCAACCTTCTCAAGTCCTTGATGGAAAGAGCATATAATGAAGTATGTATGTATGTATGTATGTATGTATGTATGTATGTATGTATATATATATATATATATATATATATGTATGTATGTATGTATGTATGTATGTATGTATGTAATGCATGCACTATAATTTCGTATTTCATGTTTGCACACAGACGTGAGGCAGTGAAATTCATTAAGTACAGTCTTGGCTCATGTTTTCGTGATCTAGACCTCGTTAATATTTGATGTTGCTTTTACACAGTTCAGGTGCTAGATTAAATGATTATTGGACGAACTGAATATCAATCCCAGTTAGAGAAACACTGTATGATGTCTTTAAACCTCGTCCTATGGGGATATATTCCGCAATCAATAATAAGTTTTAATAAAGTTGACATCTATTTAGCATATGATAACAGTGTATTCCCTAAGCTGAATTCCTGAGCAATATTAGTTCATGTCAAAGGCGTCTTGGATTCAGCAGGCGTGAGCACCAAACATTTGTCATAACGTGTGCCAATCACTTACCGTCAATTAAATCTGACCCACTTTATGAAACTGGAAGAATTAAGCAAGTTTTATTCTAAGATTTCAAAGAAATATAACATATTATACCAGCAACAAAGGCGGGTAAATTTCAAGTCATTCGTTGGATTTGTCATTTTTTTCTTAACCGTTCATATGACGAACTTAGAGACAGACTCTTTGCTTAAGCATGCCTTCTTTTGTATTTTGTAGCCGTAGCTACTAAAATTTCGTTAACAATCTCAACTTCATGTGTTTAAGCATCAACAGTGATGCCAAATAAATATACACTGTAGTGTAAGTAATTAAGATCTTTTAATCGCATAATTGATAACACATTCAATAAAAATACTGAAATGATAATAAGACAAGATGTAGCTTTTACAAATGAATAAACTCTGCGCCTCTTGTCGCAGGATTTTTATCTTATTTACTTGAAAATACGAATTCGGGTTATTGTAGCTTAGGGATGTAAAAGGATAACTAATTGTTTGCAAAATACTGTTGCAGACATTATTTAATGTTGCAGACATTACTTATGCATCGTAGTTTGAATGCTAAGTGACAACCTTTTAGGGACATGTAATACCTCTGCATTTAACAGCGTATATGGCATTTAATTGCAAAACCTCATTGTAAACATTGGATGCTGATGTACTTTAGCTTATATTTGGTGTTCTTTCATAAATAGGTAATAGCAACACCGACTCGGATTCACAACTGACGACTACCGATGTTACAATCCAGTCGCGGTCAACATTACAGGTAATGGTTGAAGATCGCAATTATGAATCTCTCGTGTTTTTACTTATATCTTACTGGAAGAGCTTTTTGCAATGTTATTTTCCACAAAATAGCAGAAACTGTTATATTCACCGTCCAAGCTTACTGGTTCATAGTCTAAAGATGGTATTGACTGTTGCAAACTAAATCGATACTGTCACGTGTTGTCCACAATCAAAGCTTTCGCGGTCACCTTTATCACATTTATCCTCATTATTTTATATGATGGCTAGTTTTTTTTCATTACCCATTCTTATTTATTGCAGAGATTTGATGAAATAAATCACTATATCCTGCATGTTCAAGGGAAGAATATCACTCTGAATGAAAGTATCTTAGTAACAGAAGGTTTGCATTGTATTATCTACTTTTTCGAGGGTCGTTTGCAACAGCTTCTATCTTGTTCCTGTGGCCACTAAATCAATACCTTGACGTACAAACTGAGTAGAAATACATCGACTCGTCTATCTGTATGCAGTAGTAGTTACGTTGTTATGAATGGTAACAATGACGTGTGTTTAAATTATATAAATTTGGGAATGAAAGTCATAGTTACTATATATAAATCAGTATAACAATATATTTTCGACATATAGCAAGCCAAAATCACTGCTTTCTTTAAAACGAAAGTATACACTTATATTTGTGTACTTTACAGAAATACTAAGAAACATGCAACAAATCATGGACGACATCTTTCAAACTGCCGCTGAAGACCGACCGGAAGTTGAAAATCACATAACAAAAACATTGTTGACAATGTTCGATGAGCTAGCCATGTTCATACTTAACAAGACTAAGCATGATGATGGTGCCATTGAATTCAAGACAGGCTATTTTCCTTCATCTTGGAAAAGAACTTGTTTAGAGAACCTGTGCAATACAACGTTGATGGTCGGAGCTCATAGTGGAATTGAAATTCCTCCACTAATAAATATCTCACCTTATTTGTCACGAAATGTAACAGTCAACAGAATGGTACGTAAACTTTCATTAAAGGAGGAGAAATGACAGTGCTTTAAAGTCTTACAATAACTCAATACGTTGATGACCATGCACGCCAGAATCTCCCCTGTTGCCATTAACAATCTCTCACTGCTAAATCCTCTCCCGAGTGTCTCTCTGTCTTTCTGTCTGTCAGTCGGTCTCTCGCACTCTCGATGTCTTTCTTGTTGCTCTGATAGACAAAATACAGTGACAAAAAGTGGTCACAAAATGAAATGTGTGAAAAGACAACAAGTGTCTTTTCTTCATGACTGAAACAGTGGTAATAATATGCTGTGGCCAGCTACGTTTTTATGACAAGAGAGAGAAAAATAGACATATAGATAGAAATACATCTGAGATAAAGGTATAGATAAGATGTAGATAGATAGGTAGATAGATAGGTAGATAAAGAAAGAAAGAAACGAACATATGGGAATGTTTATCGACTTATTGATTAATTGACTGATTGAGTAGATAAACAAACAAATAGATATGTGCAACTTCTAGAGTATAAGAGGGCTATTATCACTTGAATATGCACTTTCACATCTAAATTGAGGATTATCTTCCCGTCAGCTCTAGGAAAGGATATGACTTCCGTGAAATCTAATACAGAAGTTTCATACCAATGTTTGCAAAATGATTAACAGTAACAAGAGCAAAAATGAGCAACGTAGGAACATAGCACCTATACATTCACAACAGAAATTTGTAAACTGATATGATTAGACGTAAGAGATTGAAGACCAAGTCCTGATCTTTACGAAAAAAAAAACAAAACGTTTTAGTCAAAGTGCCAAGTAATTAAGCTGCACATAGCGAATTGTTTTAAACAATTAAATTATCGACACTAGAATAACATGATACTGCAAACTAAGATAGAGGTAACAGTCTTGGAATTGACGATTGCATTTAGTTACCATCCTTAAAATGTTTGTGAGATACAACTATTTTAATCGAGCATACTTATGTGGGAAAGTAGTCTGATATTACATATTTCTGTCGCAGCTCTTGTTCATTAGCTTCCTCCCATTATTGCTTTACACGTTATTTGTAAGTTTTTCCCAGTAATTCATCTAAGAAATTTGTGACATCGAGCGCAGTACTAGTGTTATAATCAAGCGATACACCACACACCCAACGACTGTATGTCACAGGATGTTTACCAGTTGATATACTGGTTAAAATCGAGGAATCCCATGCTATTATATAATAATAAAAAAAATTGAAATTATGGCGTGAAACGTCGAAATAGAATTTTTTCTTTAGCTGATAGCTAGTACGTGTTCAACTTCAAGCAATCCAATTGTTTAAATATAGCAGTTAATTTTATGTTTGATACTCAGATCGCATTATTGGCACTATCAATAAGATGGTAAGGTATGTTACGCGGTAGAGAATCTCGGGGAGGCACTTATGTGTTACTTATATCGCGATACAACAGGAGTGTGCATAATGCTGAAAATGAATACTCTCCCCTAAATAATTATCCATTTCAGTTTATTTGAGTCTTTTAATAACGTCATTAACACATTATACAAATGTTTACAATTATTGAAGAATGCGTATGTTAATTAGGCTAGCTTATGCGTAACCGTTGGAATGTAATACGAATCCCGCAAAGTATCGATGTTGATATGAAAGAGATGGCGATTAAGTGTCGACATTTTGACGGTAATTATATACCCTACTTTCGATCGTTGCCAGCGATTAGTTTGCGACAAAATTTGCTAACATTACCCTTATACATAGTATTTTATTCTTTTTCAGATATTCGTATTGGGAGTTTTGTTCATGAAATAACAAACATGACGGACCAATTCACGACGGATATACTAACTCTGTCATTCAGGAATGAAGATGGCGAAGAGATAACAGGTATGTCAGAAGAAAGAAAATACTGTTTTGTATTATAACCAATCAAGATATTTCTTACAAATAATTAGTAGTTCCATAGACTGACCATACTGTCTTTCCAGACGAAGATTGTATTTGTTATAGATGAAACAATTATTTTGGGAGAATACAAGCACGCCGCACACTTCTATCGTCTTTATAAAATACCGTACTTATTTAGCACTTAAAATTAATGAAAATTTGATATTTTGCTTCGTATACATTTTAGACTTTACAATAAAATATTATATAAATTATTTGAAACCCAACAAAACAAAAAATGCACAAAATCGTTACTTAGAAATATGTCTTAAGACGATAAAATATCACACTAACATTTAAAAACAGGCGTATAGCTCTGCTATATTTATCAACAACGGTTTGAGATAGCATACTTCACTTTTTGTTCACCGGTTATGGTTACTGAAACTTTAAAGAGCAACAATGTAATAGTAATGTTAAGAAATGGTCAAAATATATTGATAAAATTTTTCACAATGGTCCTGCACCAGCAATGTCCTATAGGTGGTTCAGTGGAAAGCAATTTTCGATGGGAGGCGCCGAAGAAATACACACTAAATCATTATTCATAGTGTTGTTGTCAATGCAATGGTATTACGTTCGAAAACTGCACTCATATCATCTGCCTGTATTGTCTTTAGTTTGCTATCATCTGAAAAACAGTCAAAGTATCGTGTATTGGTAATAGATTTTCTAACAACGCTAATCATATCAATCTCTAAAAGATAATAATGCATTCATCACCTGCATATTTGTGAATTTACTCTTGAACAAAAAGATGGCTCGAAACGAAATGCAACACTTGTAAAAGTGCACACTCAAGTTTGACCACAGAGCGGTTGGTAAACATTATCGCTTAACTTAGTCTTTTGAACATTAAGTAATCCTGAGTCCTAACTCAAAAATAGCCTCTACATATACACATAATGAGCGCTTAAACTCAATTGAAGAAATATGTCGCTAAGGGAAAACAGTGACATTTTAATAACATCATTGTTTTTAAGCTGAGTTCAAAGAGAAAGACTATCCAGTCAATTAGCTTCAATAGTACGTTTAGTCCCACACTTGTGTAATAGAGCGCACAATATGATTGATTTCAGTGCAAAATGCATCGCACGATATACTGGGCGTATGGCTAGGCAATCGCCATACACCGTCGGGTGAAATTGTGTTAACTGGTCAGTATGTTGAAGCTGACGCCGCTACGCACTACGTCTTTGAGATTACGGTAATTATCTTATTCGGTTCCATTTTAATAGCATTTCCTGTTAACAACGTGTCATGCCTTACAACTTAAATGTCACAAAGTAATTGCCCGACCACCTTCCTTTAACTGTTTGTCTGATTTTTTTCTTGCATACATACATGAATATGCACCTTCACTGTCTTTAGTTCTTTTTAAATGACAACGGCTTTTTGTAAATCAGCTGTAAGTCCTTTCCTCTCAATGGCTCTCATTATTAACGGTGTTTTGGTTTTCATTACGGTCATTGCAGCATATATGTCAGTTAAGTTTGAATTTCTTTTGCAATTTTCAGATTTTGAAGCCATACTATGCAATGCAGGTAATGCTTAAAACGTCCCCACCGGTCTATGATAACACCACAGTGTGTGTTTCAACCGAATTACCCGGAAATTCAAGTAGCCATGGTGGTTTTCAGTTTTGTCAAGAAGAATCTTTCGACGGCAGTGCTGCTAATATCTTCCTTCCGGAAGAAAAGATCACCAGGACAGGAAGTTATTATATTATCCTTGATCTGATATACAGTAGGTGTCATAATTCTTATGCAAAAATAACAATTGATAATTATAGATTGTCTGTGAAGCACTTATGGAATATCTGAAGATCAACAGCTACAGCATTAACGATTTCGGAGATCGGATATTGACTTTACTTTACCCTTCTCAGAAATTATAACAAAGTGTGCATTTCGCGAAAGTTATGAATTCCTGAACAGAAAATATTTTTTAGGGATTTTGCTATGAGGATGATTCTCAATTCAACCATATTTCAATATTTATTATTGATCCTTTACTGATAATCGAAAGGCAAGAAAGGACGGGCAATGTTTTAAGTTTTCAACTTATTTTTATCGCATTATTAAGTCTTTATTCAGCTATCTACACACTATGTATGATCACTTTTCTACTATATGTCAATATCTTTGTTCATTTACTTGCTTCACAGGTGGTCAAGCAAATTTCTATTCTTCATCTGAAATAAATATCTATAAAAACAATGTAGAGCGGGTATACTGATACACATAGTTCGATTGTCAATTTTACCATGTGGCATTTAATACACTCCTTCAAAGACTTGAAGTGTGCGAAATTCGCAATAAATTTTTTGTTGTTTATTGTTTCTTAGGTCATGGTGTAGAATTCAACGTGTCAACTTCGCAACATAGATGCAGTTACTCTGTTGACAATGCAAACACCTGGCAAAGTAATCGATGCAAAGTAAGAATAATATATATATATATATATATATATATATATATATATATATATATATATATATATATATATATATATATATATATTAATATTATTATTATTATTTATTATTATTATGACACGAACTGCCCCGGATTGCAACCTTCGTGACATTCAACTGGACGGGTAAGAAATCCTAATTATCCCTGTTCTACGTCATCAAAGGAATTTTTCATGCTCCTCGTTGTGTCGCTTTCGTGCACAGAACGATCTGTGACGACCGATGCCCTGCTCTCATGATATCTTTACGAAAATTTAATGTAATAAATTCAGTCATTGAAGGCATACTCAACGAACGTTTTTGTAGCTATTCGAAAGAGTAGAATGGGGTGCCGTCGCGGCTAGCCTCAAGTCAACGTGGAACGTTGAATCTGGCGATAAACCCGAAAGCGACCCAGTCCATGTGGAACGTTGAACCTGGCGATAAACCCGAAAGCTGCACCTTAACGTAATTTCAATTTTACAGAGAAGTATTCTATAGAAGGCAAAAAACATCAAATCATTCAACCAACAACAATAAATTGCTTTCGTCACATAAAAATTCCGTGAATACCCGAGCGGAATCGAACCGGCAACGTATACGTAGCGCTGTAGCGAAGACATCAGAAGGCAGCTCTAGCTGTAGCCGGAACTCCGCAGTGCAAATTATTGAAAGACAACAGAACAGAGTTTTCTTCAAGTGACAAAATTTAAAGGTCTCTACGGGCGAGATATGTGTCACAGCAGACATCAAGGTTCGTAACATATAAACATTGACGACCAGGATCGGGATTGACGAGTAGACATGGGCGGAGACCGGCGGTGAAGGCCCGTTGTGGCCATGTAACTAAGTCTAATCACAGTGGGTGCCATCGAACTGAACTTTTTTGGGTTGCCAAGATCGTAAGCTCGTGATATTTTGAAAGCCACAACACCTCCTAGAATAAGAACCACTTTTTTGATCTTGTTGCTGCCTCCTCTCCATAAATATATTTGAACATATTCTAAATAACTCTGGTTATTGTATTATAATGACCGTCAGGCGCTAGCGCGGCGAAGACCCGTTGCCGATGGCAGACTTCCTATTGTTTCGAGATAGCGTAAAACTATGATTGACAAGTTCAAGTTACAGCTTCTGCATGACTGATTGGTTATGATGGCATTCGGTGCATCACATTTTCAACTTGATTGGATTTATGAATGAAAGTACCAAGTAAACATTTGCATATCTCAAGGGCGATAGGCCGCTGCACTCATGAAACGAGAGTAATCCCCGGAAATAAAACCCAGATCGCGGCAGTATTTTTGCACTCCTCGTCTATAATTTTGATCATTCTAGATCAAACGAAATGTAAGAAGACTGTTCATGTGAAAAATACATAATTCCATGAAATTTTCACTGTTTGTCGTCAAAAAGATAATAATTTCAATTATTATATATAATTGTAATAACTAACTGTCTCTCTCTCTCACTCTCTGTCTCTCATACTTATGCTTTACAGAGAAATTAAAAATAATCATCACCTGTTCATTTATTTCAGGTATCTCCCAGGTCCAACATTACATCCACCTTGTGTTTGTGCCCTTTTCTCGCCGCAGATCATTATGATGAGTCAGACGCTTACCAAAGCTCTACAGCGGAACTTGAATAATATTGCCCTGGTTTCTCTACACTGGGTCACCAAAAATATCATATCTTAATAATTTACACATTTTTCTTTATGCTATGTACCAAAACGGTTGATCTTGTAACATAATTATAAATTTGCTTGAAGTTTAAGCAGTAATAAAATCATATGAATTATTGTTTGGTAGTATTTAGTTTAAGAAGTCAACGTTACAGTTGTTTGGTAAACCTTTCAAAGTAATCTTGGAATAACTATAGTGCCACATTCTGCATGTACTAAAATTGCAATACTGTTTAGGAAGCACGTTTCGACAAACTGAAGTTGTCATTCTCTGAGAAACGTTAGCATGTAAATTCTTTTTGTCATTTCAATTTTGAAAAAAAATGTCCTTTTGTTTCATAAAACGAGTGCAACTAGTCTCCTTTTTTTCCGATCAATTATTCAGTGAAGTCGTCATTCTTTTTGAAATGTTTTGTACATTCTCTTTTCATCTCACTTTGAAAAATTGAAATTTTAAAAATATATAATTTCAGAAAAAAAAATCAATATCCGTTTTGTTTCATAAACAAGTACAACTATGCTCCTTTTTCCAGAGCATTATTCTTTGTGGCTAAGGATACAGTCGACGGAAATTTTACAAAAATTCTACCTCCTCTATTTATCTAGCGTCGATATATCTTCACATAGGAGACACGGTAGACTGTCAACAACACCATTGAAATGTATGCCGATGATTCTACAATCATGGCAAAAGGAAAGAACCTGGCAGAAATTGAAAAAACACTCAATGATGATCTTGAATCAGTAAGGCATTGGTGTATGCAAAATAAAATGGTTATAAATACAAGTAAAACAAAGACCATGCTTATGACCACACATCAGAGATTGTCACGTCTACCAGAAATGTTCTTCATTGTAAACTTGGTCAGAATATTTTAGAGTCTGTAAATGAAGAAAGACTTCTGGGAATAGTGGTAGATCAACACTTGAACTGGAAGTCAAATACTGATTCAATTTATAAAAAGGTCAATTCACGTATAGCTCTACTTAGACGTATAATACAATATTTACCATTAAGTACTAGACGAACATATTATAATGCATATATACTTCCCCATTTGGACTATTGTTGTAGTGCATGGGGAACTAGTGCAAATATAAACAAGTTATTCAAATTACAGAAACGCGCTGTGCGTGTTATGATGGGCACTAAGTATAATTATCCGACCAATGGACTTTTTAGATCATTACATATTATGCCTTTACCTGATAGAATTTATACAAAAATATGTGTTTAGTTTTTAAATCCTTGAAAGGTATAGCCCCATTGTATATGACGGAAATGTTCCAATATGTCAATCAGTGTCATAGCCGTGTGACCAGAGCTAGCTCCCAAAATAAGCTTGATATCCCTAGAGCCAAATTGAATGTTTTTAAAAACACATGGTCAGTACAGGGAGCTATGGAATGGAATAAGTTGAAAACAGAAGTCAAATCTTCTGAGACACTTGTCTCTTTTAAAAGAAATTATTTAAAACAATATTGGGCAGAATTTTAATTTTTTCTTGCTTTTCCTGTTAAATGTGGCAGTTGTTATATGTGGTTATTTGTATTTTCACTCTTGAAAATTGTTTTTGTGGTTGTGTATATATTTGTTGTAATGTCGAGGGCCCTGGGGGAGATAAACTCTCTCTAGAGTTTACCAGGCTACCCTCATTAAATAAAGCCAAATAAAAAAATAAAAATAAAAGTAGACTTCCCTAAAGAATCTTCAATGGTACAAGTCATGATGAATCACTGAATATCTCCAGTACTGTACAAATGATGGAGGCTCAAATAAACATCTGTGTACACTCCTGTATAGATATACACGTACTTCCAAGTGCATTTAGAAACGTGGTTTTGCATGTGCCGAAGTCCTTTCGAAAACAAGGTTTACTTCAGTGAAAAAAAATTCCGACTTCAACTTTACAATTTACTTGCCCTTTTCAGCAATAATATTAATATTTCAATTCAATCACCGATATATTATCCTTGTTGTATCGTCTTGCCACTGTAAAAAAGACACACGCAAGTCTACCAGGTGAGGTGTGTCTGTATTCATATTGTATGTGATGATGAAGACTATTCGTTAAACTGTAAAGTGTACTAATTTTCATGCCAACGAACCTTTAATGTTTTCACTTAGTGCACGAGAACATAGGTTGTTCAGACTGCTAGAACAATTTGTTACAAAACCATGAGTGATATGCACACACACACACAAACGCACACACAGATATATATATATATATTATATATATATAATCTATATCTCTATCTATCTATCTATCTATCTATCTATCTATCTATCTATCTATCTATCTATCTATCTATCTATCTATCTATCTATCTATCTATATATATATATATATATATATATATATATTATATAATATATATATATATATATATATATATATATATTATATATATATATATATATATATATATATATATACGTGTAAGTCTTTAAATTTCGAGGAGCGAACTTCTCAAATAAAGTGTCATCTGTCGTTCCTGAGGCAATTGTTCATCGACGATATTAAATATTTACAGTCGAGCGCACACAATAGCAAATTAATTGGACATTGTATTAGTCCTCCGTTTCGATCATTTACAATGGTAACAGAATGTAATCATCCGATAAGTTATCATTTAAAATTCAGTCCACTGTACTTGTTTATATGAAAAGAAATTGACACATGTCCTAGATACATGGTTTGTGCCGGTCAATCGCCTCATGACACCGAAATGTTTCAACGATAAGAGTCTCTATCTGCAAAATCGGCCTCGTTAAAGTGTTGACCATCAGTCGGTAATGATGTTATTCTGAATTCAATATGAAAACCAAAAAGTATAAAATATTTGCCAAAATATGGCGGGTGAGTATACGTTAAGAGAGAGAGAGAGAGAGAGAGAGAGAGAGAGAGAGAGAGAGAGAGAGGGAGAGAGAGAGATATCAAGGACTATTGCAAAATTTAATTAACATATCAACTGTTCATTTCTAAGTCAGTGAAGATACAAAATGTCCAATTCCAAGTCAACAAATAAATTATTTATTAGTAAATATTAGAAGCAGAGAAGGTAGCATGAGGCACAAGGAAACGATAAAAAAAGTTCAGCTCTACATACCACATCAATCTCTTTCCCCTTCAATAACAACACCAGAGCCAGGATGTCCATGCAGAAACTGAAGCAACGTATATATGTGTATTAATTGCCCATAATGGAATCCGATGATGTGATGGGCTTTCCAGACCACTGGTGCTGTCTGTTGTTTTAAATTTATCCAGATTCTATTGTAACACATCGTTTACCAGTGTTATAATCTACTAAAATTTATGTAGAGAGCATTAAAACTGCTAAACCAAGTTATATTTGCATCAACTGATACAGAGGTGTCGAACAAACGCTCGGAAATGATAGGTCCAATTCTCAATTTAATCAATTAATCAATCATAAAACTAATTTTGAGAGTGGACACATTCAAATCATTCATATCGAATCCGCAAGAGGGTGATTAACTCAACGTTAATTTTGTGCTGTCTTAGTCACCACTGTGTTAGCAGAAATGTAGCCCTGCTGCAACCACCCCAGTTTTGTAAGCTTACCTTTAGACTCAGCTGATAGCAATTTCACTTGAGCGTCGTCGGAGTTGAATATCAGGTTTAAAATTTTGCTGCGAATGTCTTGGTTATCTTAAAAAACAGTATCACGTAGACACTCACAACAACCTTTCTTATCTGTTTGTGTTTACCTTACTATAAAATAATAATCAAATCCATAGGTCTGCTAATACTGTTTGAGGAATATTACATTTCAAGCGATAGGATATTCTTTAACTACTGACAGAATATAAATGAAAGCTGCATTCACCTTTGATGCGCCGAGACTTAAATTTAGTCGTTTTGTTAAACATAAAGGTCTTGGTCTCCACTATTTGTTATAGATTATTCAAGAGTAGTCCTCATTAGGGAAAAGCAGAGGAGTGTGAGGATTAAATTTCTTCACCTGATGATCCCTTAGACGATAAAAGTAAAACAGATGATTATTTGTATCCATTCCACATACGAAGGATCCTTTTTTTTTAATGTTCCATTACTAAGTGGTAGGTGAGGGTCGTTCCAAGAACAGAGTCACAATCATATTTATATATTCATAATCCACGTACCTCCCTTGTCGTTGCACATGAGAAGTTATATACGGTAATTTTAATAGTAACAGTAAGTTTCTATTTCCTTTATTCTGTCTTGGCTCCAAAGGTAAAATAAGAAGGACAAAGTCATTCTTATGTCTCTGAGTAGTTCTGTTGTCGATGTTATTTGCAACTTTGAATTTAACACTTATTTTACCATCGGTAAGACTTCCATAGTTACTCTTCCAGAAGTGCATTATGATTCGGAACGGTGTTTGAAAGGAATAACGACACATTAATGTAAAAGGCAACTAAAACACTACAGAAGGAGTCATTGTTAAATAATAATTGACAAACTTTATTCTAGATTATGGAATTTTGCAATATAATTACATACATATTGAATGCCATTATAGGCTGTTGAAAATGACCCACATTCAAAGATTTTGTTGCGCCAGATGGTGAAACTCTCATGAAACAAAGTCAAAGCTAATGGTAGTATTCAATTATACTAAAGGCTAGCCTGCCCTTCATTGTCCTTCTTGTGTACCCAACATTTTATCAGTAGGCAAGCAAAATATTGGTAACTCAATACCCGTAGTTTTTAGTGCTTTCTTGAGAAATTTTATCTGATATCAAAAAGCCACAAAAAGCCCGCGTGACCACGCTCTTATTTAGACTCCTTTTCATAAAATGTCGAGTTTGTGAGTTTAAAAAAAAGACGCACCTTATATGCTGTGTGCCTGACAATCTAAAAGATAACCTTTCAAATAATTGAACAAATGACGTTAACGTATCTGTAAAGTAGCGATAATACCAAATAAGACCCTTTACTTCTACGCAGATGGCAAACGTCCGTCCACAAACGAATACACAAAATAATTGTCAATTTGGCAGCGAAAGATATTGAATTGTTTAATCTAATGTAAGCAAGACCTTCGCATAGTTGGTCTTGAAAGATTGGTGAATAAATATATTATTACAGACAGGCCACAGAAACGATGTCCCTTCCGATCCACTCTCGATAGTATCCGACATTTGAAGGATGCAAGATCTACGTAATTAAGTTCTGCAATCTAGCATGAGGGATAACCTTGCAATTGACCTTATTGTATATTTAATATGCTTGAATAATTAATGACATTCATAAGTAAGGAGTTGCCAGTGGATATTGATTTTAATACTGCTTCGATTCATAAACATCGGTGGAGGCAATTTCAGTGTTTTACGCATCAGTGTATGGCAATGGTGATATATTACATGTCAAGATGACATTTGTGAATAAAGGTTCCGAACTTTATAGTTTACTGACAATTTATTCTCCGAGGAATGACTCTGACACTTTTCATAACGTTACCATGACATCCGGGTCAACTATAATCAGTATGAATGTCAAAATAAGTGGGATACGAGTACAGAATATTTTTACCTAGTAATCACTCTTCCCTGTTGTCGTAATTTTGCGACAATGTCAAAACAAGATGATGGGAATTCGCCTGAGGTATAAAGTTGAAATATGAATAAACACGAGATGTTATGAAAGGAATGTTTTCCGTTGAAACCATTTTTCGGCGACCAATGCATACGTTTACTGACCATTTACTCATTTAGTTCCTACACCGAATTACAAAGCTTAACATTCAACCGCTTTGATTTAAGCAAAGGATAAAATATATTTTCCTTCATTGGCCTCCGTCCGTCTCAAGAGACGATGGATTGAGTCATGTTGAGCTGGAACAGTGTCTACTATGGCTGTGGAGACCTATCCGTGAGTGGTAGTCCTTGTTGCAATTGTTGCAGATAAAATCTGTGCTTTTTTGGTGTGGTTAATACTTTTCTCTTCTTGCGTTTTTGTGCCAATGATTGAAAACGATCCTCATCTGCTCTTTTCACCCCTGCTTTCACAACATGTCTCCATGATGAACGATCTGATGCAATGTCCTCTCATGACTCTACCTCAATGTGCGCAGATCTAAGGTCCCTCTTGCATGTATCTTTGTATCTCAAGTGGGGACGGCCTCTTGGACGTGATCCGCACTCAAGCTGACCGTACAGTAGATCCTTGGGAATGCGACCTTTATCCATGCGACGCACATGACCGAGCCATCTCAGACGGCGCTCGCTCAGCATTGCAAATTTGTTACAAATACCTGAGCGTCTAAGAACCTCAGAGTTGGTGACCATGTCTTTCCACTTTTCCCTATAGACATTTATTACATATTATATGTTTGCCTATCTTTATATATCTTGTTGCCTGGCTACGTTTTTACATGGCGACTTCCACTGAAAGTCATCTTGTTTTAATAATATACGATCAAGGTATTAGTTGCTAAGACGTGTGAGATGTTTTACCAAACAGTATGTGTCTCGTTGAATAAATATAGTTATGATATGCAATTTAGTAAAAAACTGTATAATTGCCAGATTAATTAAAATGGTTTACGAGACCGTACATGATATTGACTTAAGTTTCGTTACGGCCCTGGCAACATTTAGTCAAGAATTGAATAACTAACTGCATTTACGCCACAACCATCTAAATGTATTTCAGAGTTGTATATGTTTAATGTTTATGGGTTTTTTTGCATTCACAAGTAGAAATAATAAGAGATGACACAGAAACGAAGACTTTATAAGCGACGATACCTTCATGGCAAATTAAAAGTATAAAGTGACACCTTTTCAAAAGATCTCTTCCTTGTCTGCAATCTAGCATGACGGATTAGTTTGCAATAATGAAATTGACCTTAAGGTATATTTAAACTGCATGAATGATTAATAGCAGTGTTTGGTAATGAATTGAAGTTGCTATGGGATAATTATTTCAATACTGCTTCCAATCATTACCATAGCCACTGGTGGAGGCAATTTAACTATTGTACTTATCAGGAGATTTGCGATTTGAAGTTCCACGCTTACATTTACGGGGAATATCTTCTCTGAGGCATTATTTGGACAGTAGTTATAACGTGAACGGGGATCCAGGTCGGCTCCAGTCGGTATGAGAACCCAATTAATTCAGATATTGGTGAGTAATATCGAAATTTTGCATCATCGACAATATAACATAATTGACAGTTGCCTGATGCATTTGGTTGACGTACTTCTTAAGGTACATGGATTAACACAAAGTCACTAATTACAACTGATAATTAACTGTTTACTTCCATTCCTATCGACTTTAACGTACTTGTTACACATTACCTATTGCAATACAAGGCATTGCGATTTCCACTGTCACAGGTTGTGTGAGATGTCTCAAATGCTAGAGCGGAATTTTGACTCTATTAAACTTTGTAGTTAATACATACCCTTCTCATCAGTGTTGCACAATCATGCTGTTTATTTAAGATCGTTCCGAAATACTTACCTTGTCCAGGCGCCCCAACCCCTGTGTCTGATTCAGTGCGTTCATTGTTTTTCGGTTTCAACGGTCCCGTTGGATAAAATATGTTTTGCACTAATTACCTTTAGTGCACAGGCTGTCAAGAAGTACGTCCAAGATAGCTTACCATATTTCGCTAAAATTCGGAAGAAAACTTTTTGACATTGCATGATGCTGTCAATGCTCAGCAAATATGACATCCGAATTATGCATGTTAGATGTACTCTGATATTTGCGCCGCGCTTCACCCTAAATTGTTCGTCAAGCTTAACTCTATGCGCCAAAGTCCTCGCTTATGCATTGCTCTATTTTCGTACTTTCCCTTTTATACAGCTAGGTAGGTAAATAACACGAAACACACATCCACTTACAGTCTCACTTGAAAACAAAACTAATTACCCTGCAAGAATATCATAACCATTTCTGCTTGTATTTTTATTTTTTTTATTTTTTATTACTATAAAAGGTGGCTATTACTATGTTGACATCCTGGACATCGAAGGGTATGTAAAAATCATCTGTATCGAATGTGATGATAAGTGGTGTGTATATAAATGCCGATGGCTTCCATTGTTTTATGTGAAAAAACTAAATCCTGTACATATCTTAAATTTCATTAAGAGACAATAAGGGCATATGCGAAAACAAATATCCTTAGATATCTGTGTTAACCATCAAGGTGATTGGGTGATGTCATCGTCGTGCGAAATGAAAAAAACAGGTGTGTTATGTCCAATGAATTAAACGACAATATCCCATGCAAGCGTTCATCAATAAGAAAATTGGGATTGATTTTTCGTAAAACGTAGATCGTTTGGTACAATATTATATTGCATTGATTACTGTCAATGAAATTAAGCACGTTAAAACCCCTTTCTACGAGTGGCGATAACAAATTTAGAGGCTACCCTTACGGAAGATGATAAAATCCATGGAGCAAACGCGTATTTAAATGTTTATTAGTCCTTAAACTTTGTTAATATTATTATTGTATGTTGTATAGTTATCCGATTACACTTGCTTCCCTAGTGAGAGGAGAGTTGTTATGTGCCATTGAATCAACTTCCGGCAAAGACATTGATTACAAAATGGTGAGCAGTTACCAAACATTCGATTCAGCCAATAACAGTTGCGAAGAAGACGGCTGGCACCTAGCAATGTTTCACTCGAAGGCAGACATGGATAATGCAGTTTCTATATTCTGTGAACACAATATGAACTATGGACAGTGGGTTGGTGGTGAATGGAAGGATTCAGCTTGGCACTGGGTGATGGATGGTTCTGTTATCGATTTGCAAAATTTCCCGGGTCTCGATTTTCCGGACGGGAAACAAGATGCAAACTTATGTATCAGGGCAGATGGTTGTCCCCAATATAAATTAGCCAAGAAGGATAGTAACAGTACGAGACAGTTCATTTGTATGCGAGGTAAGGTCCAAGACCTGTTTAATATAGAATCCTTCTTTTAATTTTCACAGCTCTTGATTTATAATAATATGACAGAACCGCATGGCCTTGTAGAGCACTCTGTGGCGTCCGAAGGTTTTCCCGAGGGATACGGTGTATTCTGTTGGCAGTACTTTTCCGAACCAAGCCCGTAAAAGTACAGGTAGAATACACTGTATCCCGAGGGAAATACCTTCGGAACGCCACAGAGTGCCCTACAAGGCCATGCGGTTCTGTTATTATAACATATTTTCCCACATTTTGTCCACAGCAGTCGAAAAAAGCAGCTAATCGCGACACAGCCTGATTGCGTATAGATTCTATATAGAGCGCATTTATATGCCGTCAATGAACTTTTCATCAGCTTTGAACTCACTGACTGCCTAACTGCCATGGGTTTTAACTTGCTGACTACACCATTGCAAGGGTTGCAAAGTACAAATCACCACGCTGTCTGAGGAGCCGATCTATCACTCTCGTTGGTGACCATGGCCAAAAACATTTGTCTTTGCCATGGCCGACACTGTTATTGCACTATCGCTTGTCGATGTGCTCGGTCACGGGTTGAATTTGTTATCAACCCCACTCAATATTACTCATTTACCGTTTGCGACTGATTTTTGGTAACTGGATACCGAATCTAGCTCATACTCTACGTCGCTATTTTTCCGTACGCTGATACGAAATCTTGCAAGATTTATTTCACGGTCATGGGTCAAGCTCAGCTGGTGGAAATACTCTCGAGTCTTCGAGTTTCCGTTGTTATTGTCCGAAGGCAGTCATTGAAAACAGCGATTTCGCGACGTGTTTTCATAACGATGTTGTAGTTTTTTTGCAACCTAATGACAGCTTTGACATCTTCGGTCGAGACCGCGCAGCATACTTGCAGATGTCAACGGATTATATCGTTACATAGCTTTCACCCTTACCGCTTTCATCGTAGTCACAGTTTTTTGTTCCGTCCATGCCGAGATATTAGTTCTTTTATTGTTGTTTAGGAGCCGCTAGCCGGCGACAATATTTACGAACAGAAATTAGTACGGGATAATAACTTATACATTTGCATAATTTAGCGTGAAATATTTCTTAACCATGGTGTTCTATGTAAACACTATTAAATGGCACGTGACCTGTTTTCAAAATTTTGCAGTCGGCAAAATGCGTACAATATTTTGCTGAACGCAAGCAATCGGTAGAATATTTAAAAGCAGAAAGAATTAGCTCAATCAAAGGCTAAAATACTTCGAACAGTTTCACAATTTTCGACAAAATACAAAAAGGAGGAATTATATTAACTCTAGTTGTGAAAATACCAACTTTATTTCGCTGCTAACAGATTGGTTAACTGTAGTACATAGCTGATGATGTCCCATTTTTTCATTAACAGTTAATTTTCAATATGACATCAGATACGGCTGCTTCAACAAAAGAGGAGTCATGGACAAATGTTATGGCAGCTTTGCGATTAGATATGTCTTTGATCGGTTTATAAAAAGATGATACGATATTTCGTTATCTTAATCGCTCGTAACCTAAAGTAATAAAAAGACTCACCTCAAAAGTTTAAGCTACAGCATATATCCTAATGTATTAAAAAGTATGCAAAAAATACATGATTCGATTGTAAACTACAGTCCATAATTCCGCATGTAAACTAAAGACAGTAGAATTTTACATAGGATATCACACATTAAAGATGCCCAGAAAGGCAGTTATTTGTACCGTAGTAGATGTTATGTAATGTTGTTTTCTTCAAAATATTTGTTCAATCATTCAGCGTGCCTCTGACCAATTATTTGAATTATGACTTACCATTTGTTGTTGCCACATTGATGGCGTTCGAATGAAATACTGTCTCTTCTCTTCTTCTTCTTCTTCTTCTTCTTCTCTTTACATTTATTTTGAAAAGAATCCCCGTCGGGAGCAACAAGTACACCTTGTGCAGTGCCTGACTATACAACAGAGAAATATAGTATTTCTGTGAATATAGATCCGGTTTCCATTGACGTATTGTCTACGACAGGTAAGTCACCAATGCCCATGCACACTGATATGTGTCTAAGGAACAATATCAACAGTTGATTGGAAATTTCATGCAACGGCAATAAATTTGCATAACTATATGTCTACTCTATGTGTATGTATGTATGTATGTATGTATGTATTTATGTATGTATGTATGTATGTATGTATGTATGTATGTATGTATGTATGTATGTATGTATGTATATATGTATGTATGTATGTATGTATGTATGTATGTATGTATGTATGTATGTATGTATGTACGTATTTATGTATCTATGTATGTATGTATGTATATATGTATGTATGTATGTATGTATGTATGTATGTATGTATGTATGTATGTATGTATGTATGTATGTATGTATGTATGTATGTATGTATGTATGTATGTATGTATGTATGTATGTATGTATGTTTGTATGTATGTATGTATGTATGTATGTTTGTGTGTACACAATCATACTCAGTTTTAAGATTGAACGGCTGTATAAACATATACATAGAGGCTCATTTGGGATACATATTTTTTCTTGAACATTTAAGTATGCATTTAACATTACAGGTACGCTTCACATTTAAATACCTAAAGTCGCATTTAAAAGAAAATCGACGCCGATGTAACCTAGATTATATCTGATGTTCTTTCATAAAAAGGTGGCGGAAACACAGACTCGCATTTACAACTGACGAAACCGATGTTACAAAGCAGTCTCGGACAACATCACAGGTAATGATCGAAGACCGTAATATTTTTAATAATTAAAAATTCTATCTAAAATCTATTATTACTACTTACGGGACGAGCCAAATAGAATGTTTTTGTTCATAAACAACCTATGCAAAAAGAGAACTGGAATGCTTCGCTTTTTGAATGACATTGTGCCCTATTTAACATGTCATTTGGAATTGATATCTTAACAATGATTTATTAAGTTTTATGTTGAGCAAGTGTTAACAGAATCAACACTTTGCAAATGGTGAACGCAAAATGCTTTTGTGAATATATATATATATATATATATATATATATATATATATATATATATATATATATATATATATATATATATATATATATTCACAAAAGCATTTTGCGAATTAATTATTCGATCTATGTCACAGAAAACACAGAAATTCACCATCCAAGCTTCAGGGTTCAGAGTATTTAGAGTATGTTTGTTCTGTTTCTGACGTGATCGATACTTCCTCATGTTGTCCCTAGTATTGTTCTTGTTGTCATCATTATCACATTTATAATCATAACTGTGTTGAATCGCTGGTTTTCCCATAACATTCTTTATTAATCGGCAGAGGATTAATGAAATAAATGGCCATATCCTGCATGTTCAACAGCAGAATATCACTCTGAATGAAAGTATCGTTGTAACTACAGGTTGGTATTTTTTATTTCTCTACTTTTCGAGGGTCGTTTTGACAGCAGTTTTTATCACGTGTCTATGTCAATAACGGCTATGAAACCAACACCGTGACGTACAGCCTATGTAGACACATATCAACACGTCTATCTGTATGCATTTTGCAATGTTATGAATTTCCATATACATTCGTAAATTTAATATATAACTTGGCAATGGAAGTAATAGTTACTTAGTATAAATTAGTATTGTCAACAAATCTCAAGCCACATTCACTGCTGCCATTAAGAGTACATTATAAATTGATATTTTCGTGTTTTACAGAAATACTCTGACATATGCAACATATCATGGACGGTATCTTTCCAATTGTTGCGGAACACCCACTTATAGTATTCAAGACACGCTCGTTCGTTTTTATCCTGGAAAAGAACTCCTTAGAGAACCTTGGCAATACAACGTTGATGGTCGGAACTCATAGTGGATTTGAAATTCCTCCATTAATAAATCCCCGGCATTATTTGCAGCAAAATGCAACTCTGAACAGAATGGTACGTAAACTTTCATTAAAAGAAGAGAAGTAGAAGTTCTTTGAAGCTCTCTCATTCAAACCTCTCTCTTCCCCTCTCTCCCTGCCAATTTTTCATCAGCAACAAGAGCAAATTTAAGCAACGTCAAAACAAATGAACAGATACAATAACAGAGAAATTGCTATGGTCTGGAGCAAGAGACTGACCAGATATTAACTAAAAATGCTCACGTGTTTCGTTATATATTGCAGTTGTGAGTAAAATTTAACTTTTGCCTATTATTTAAAACTTCAGTGAAAGTGTTACGATCAATATAACGAACAAAATTCACCATAAATTAATAACAAAGGTCATAAAAACAAATACTTAATTTCTCTGACTGCTCTCATTGAATCACCACTTTATGCAGCAAGTATATTTGCCCTTGGTCAAGTTCTTCAAGCCATATATGCCAAACTGTGAAAGCTCATTAGATATGCAAATTATAAATTAGCTGACGTGAAATGCTAAATGACGTTCAATATTGTTTTAACCTGGTATCATCAATGTACGTAACATATTTAGCCAACTTTGGTCCAGTAAATCTCGCTCTATCACTAAATAAGAAAGTTCATTAGATATGCAAATTAGGAATTGGTAGAGATAAAATGCTCAATGACTAATGATTGATCAAAGTATCTTCAATGTATATAGCAAGTTTCGTCAACTTTGGTTGAGTCAATCAAGATATATATTCCTTATTTAGGAAAGTTCTAAAAAATGCTTATAGACATTGAATATTGTCGTATCATAATATCTTTAATGTACGCAGCAGGTTTCGTCAACTTTGATAAAGTCAATCGAGATATATATGCCTAATTCGAAACGTTCATTAAATATGCAAATAAGAAATTGCCTGAAGTAAAAATCCTTAATAACTTTAAATTATATTATCTCATAGTATGTTAATTATACATACCAAGTTTCGTCAATTTCGATTGTCAATTCAGATATATCCCTAATTAGGAAATTTATCAAATATGTAAATTCATAATATAGGGTTATTCACAAAATACGGCCCTGTATGGACGAGGGCTCAGTGAGTGACGTATTGGAGGAGCCGAAGGCTCGTCCAATATGTCAATCACTGAGCCCTCGTCCATACAGGGCCGTATTTTGTGTATAACCTTATTATTATACACCTCCCTCCATTAATCGTCCGTATAAACTAGTTCTATGGTAAATTTTGAGGATGCGGCACGCGTGATGTCAGTGGAACGCGCGCGATCTACGTACAAGTCCCTTGGGTTGGCACGAAGCCAATTAATTTTCAGTGCAGTACAAACAAACTTCTCTGAATATTTTTCAATTTAATTAGTTTTTAAAATAATAATCAATTACATTTAGACTGAGTTTTGTGTTTAGCGTGTTTTAAACCTTATATTACGAATACATTTTGGTGGAAGTTGTTATTATGTCTAAAACTCTTCGTAAAATAGTTTGTTCACATCCGATAATCGCTAGGACAAAGGTCAAACAGGCGCGTCGCGCGTCTCCCGTATTCGGGACTCCGCGTACTATACAAAATACGGAAAGTTATTGGACGGTCAAACTCCCATAGGTTACGGCAGTAGGTGTATAATAATTGATTGAATTAGAAATACTTAATGACTTTCAATAATATTATAAAATAGTATCTTCAATATACATAGCGAGTTTCGTTAACTTTGGTCTCGTAAATTCAGATATATATCCCTTATTAGAACAAGTTCTTTAAATGTACAAATTAGGAATTTGCGGAAGTGAAAATGCTTAGTGACTTTCAGTAATGTTATATCATAGCATCTTTGATGTAAATACTTAGTTTGGTCAAGTTTGGTCAGGGCAATCAAGATATAAAACCCTAATTAGGAAAGTTCATTGAACATGCAAATTAGGAATTTGTTGCAGTAAAAATTCAAAATAACTTTCAAAATGTTATATCGTAGTATCGTCCATGTAAATAGCAAGTTTTGTCAAGTTTGGTCAAGTCAATCAAGATATAGAACCCAAGTTAGTAAAGTTCATTGAATATGCAAATGGTGAATTAATGGTAGTAAAAATCCAAAATAACTATTCAATTATGTTGCATCGTAATATCTTCTATGTGTATGGCAAGGTTAATCAAGTTCGGTCAAGGCAATCATGATATATAACCCTAACTAGGAAAATTTATTAAATATGCAAATCGGTAATTGGCTGAATAAAAGGTCTTTTGACTTTCAATAATGTTGTATCATAGTATCTTCCATGTATATAACAAGTTTGGTCGAGTTTTGGTTTAGGCAATTAAGATATATAATCCTAATTAGGAAAGTTCACAAAATATGCAAAATAGGTATTGCCTGTAGTGAAAGGCTTAATAACTTTCAATGATGTTGTATCATTGTACTTTAAATGTACATAGAAAGTTTCGTCAGCTTTGGTCAAGTCAATTCAGATAAAAATCCCTGATTAGCAAAGTTCATTAAATATGAAAATAAGGAATTATCTTTTATGCCAATCATTAATACCTTTCACAACCGATATATCTTGATGTGATCAACATTTGTACCAAATCTCATCAATTAATGTGCAGTCGTTCTCAATAATATCCGTTTTTACTAAATCATTAATTATGCAAATGAGAAAAAAGTATGCGAGCCACATCCACCAAAAACTAATTAGTTCTTGCCGTTTGCTAATTTGATTTTTATACCATATTTGATTCTAATCTATTAAGCAGTTTTTGAGATATCGGACCAACAGACAGACAGACAGACAGACATACAGACAGACAGACAGACAGACACAGAAAGACAGTCACACAGACATCGCTGCGACATAAGCTCACGTGTGTGAACACATAAGCTAAAATCTAAATCTTGACCTTTACGATAAGAAAATTCGGTTCCACTCAAAGTGCAGTAAGGTGCATATAAGAGTCTGTAATTAGCAAGGTTGGTATTTATTTTGAACTTATGAAAATGTAGTATCGACCAACGTTTGTCTTACTACTATGTCGAACGAAAGAATATAGCAAGTTAGTTTTTTTATTATAATATCCACATGGTGATGACATGACACAGCGAACTTGGATATCAGTAACAGTCTTTGAATTGAAGACTTTAGTTAGCATCCTTACGATTTGTATTGAGATAAACGCATTTCTTAGTCGGTTTAACTATGTGAGAGTGTGGTCTGATGTTATGGAATCTCATATGCCTGTCGCAGCTCTAATTCTTAACCTTTCTTCCATCCTGGCTTGATGCGTTAATCGCGGCCACTTCTCAGTATTTCAGTAACGATAAGTGTCATATTGAGTGCAGTGTTTAAATTTCATCAAAATGTTTTTACCTGTTCATAATAGTCAAAATCGATGTGGTGTATTGCTGATCCAGCTGTATCTGCTTATTCTAACTATTCTTTAAATCATATCTGCCTGCCCGGGTCTTTAAACCAAAACAACATTTAGTTGTTCATTCGGCGCCATTTAGCCTAGCGTATAGTTAACTGATGGAATGAAAGAGGAAATATAAACAGTATCTTTGGGTGTTGATATGGAAGAGATGGCGATGAAGTTTCGATAATTTGACGGTAATTATATGTCTTACTTTCAATCGTTGTCAACAAATAGTTTGTGACCAGATTATGCCAACATTAAATATATAACATTTCATACTGCTTCAGATACTTCGCATTGGGAGTTTTGTTCACGAAATAGCAAACATGACGGATCAATTCACGACTGATATACTGACTCTGTCATTTAGGAATGAAGATGGTGAAGAGATAACAGGTATGTCAGGAGAAAAGAAAATACTTTGAATGTTTAAACGAATGAAGATAATTTTGACAAACAATTAGTAGTACTGTGAACTTACCACTTTTCCTTTCCAGACGAAGATTGTACTTGTATAGATGAAATAATTATTCAATAGGCTTAATAAAATACAGGAAATTACAAAGCAAATGAAAAAAATAGAATTTAGATATTTGACCAGGTACAGATAAAAGACTCAAAATTATTTGGAAGGCATAATACAACAAAACAATAGAAATGAGCGCACAGGTAATACCTTGAAAAAACAGTATGATACATTTACACTCGAGTTATTGAAATTCAAACAACAAGGCGCCGACGTAGTTACATTTTAAATCTTATTAATAAATAAATATGCAATATTAATTTCCTCAAACTACACTCATTTGCCTGGAGTGTCTAAATTATGGTAGCATTTGTAAAAAAGAGAAAGAACACTGTAAAATGTAGTTCCTTAATATAGGTCATGAATTCTATAACCTCTCTAATCAATCTGTGTTTATAAGATATTAATGCGCCTATTACTTTCATATAAGTGAAATTTAGGTTTTTAAGAAGCGCGTTAGAAACCAAATGCAAATGATGTATAAGTGCAAAACTATGTAATACCACAAATGTTGGCGATGAACGCTTAACCTAGATTTCGAAAATTAAATAATCTTTTAGTTGAAAGCCAAAAATAGCCGACACATATACACACGTTAAGTGCTAAAACCGAATTGAAATAGTATGTCACCAAGGATAAAAGTAGTAACATTTTCAATTACAATATTGTTTTTAGCCGAGATAAAAATTTTATCATGATCTTTTTTTGTTAGCAAAATGCACAAAAATTATCCAGTTAATGGGCTTCAATAGTACGTGTAGTCACACATTTATATAATAGAGTGCACTATATAATTAATTTCAGTACAAAAAGCGTCACAAAATATAGGCGTATGGTTAGGCAATCGTCAAACACCATTGGATGAAACGTTGTTGACTGGTCAGTATATAGACGATGACACCGCTACGCACTACGTCTTGGAGGTTACGGTAAATACTAAGATTTATCGTAATTTTACTTCCGTTTTTATTAGCATTTCCTGTTGACAAATTTAAAGTGTCCATGGCTGAAAATCTGATACTTAAATAGGGACCGTGAGACAGCCTTCTTTATCTACAAACGCATTTTCTTACTTTTGTTGGTATACTTCAATATATTTCAATAAGCAACTATATTGAGTTAACTTCAGTAGAGATGACAACGGCACTTTGTAACATCCATCGGAAGTCCTTTACTGTTAATGGCTCTCATTGTAAACGCTGTTTTGTGTTTTCATTACTGGCATTTTACACTTTAAGAATTAAAGGGAAAATGTAATTATTGCCATTTTTTCCATTCATCGCTGTAACTTTTTTTCATGTCATTCTTCTTTGTATTTCTAATAATAAAACACTTGTCTCTGGAAGACACATATATATTGTAAGCTCATATAAGGGCCACAGGTCTACATTATGAAAGAAATAAAGTACTATAATAAGTGTATAAAGAAGCACATGCCAGTTAACTTTGGTTTTCTTCTGTATTTTTTTTAGACTTTGAAGCCTTACCACGCAATACAGGTAATGCTTGAAACGTCTGCATCAGTCTATGAGAACACAACTGTGTGTGTTTTAACTGAATTACCTGGTAATTCAAATAGCCATGGTGGTTTTCAGTTTTGCCAAGAAGCATCTTTCTACGGTAGTTGTGCTAATATCTTCCTCCCAGAAGAACATATCACCAAAACAGGAAGTTATTATATTGTCTTTGACCTGATATACAGTAGGTTGCATCATTTTTATTCAAACATAATAATCAATCGTTATTATAAGTGTAAGAATCACTAATGAAATACTTATATAGATCAGCAGCTACGGCATTGACGGTTTTGGACATCGGACAATATACATTCTCAAAGCCTATTCTCAAAGCCTAAAACAAATAGCAAAGTGTGTATTTCGCTAAAATTAAGAATTTCCTGAGTAACAAATATTTGAGGGCTTTTTCTTCGACACTGATTCTCAATTAACCATATTTCAATACTTTATTATTGTACTTTTAACTTTATTCTTAAATAAAATGCAAGAAGGCGAAGAACTATTTCAAGTTTTATACTTTGTTGTTATATTGAGTAGATACGTTGATTGTAAAGCTTCAAAACGATTTCGAATTTATGCTACATTATATGGAATCCATTGCAAGAGTTTATCAAAGTTTGTGAACTGCCCAAAAAAATTTCGTTGTTTATTCTATTTTAGGTCATGGTGTAGAATTCAAGGTTTCAACAACCCAACACAGATGTAGTTACTCAGTTGACAACGCAAACACTTGGCGAACTGATGGATGCAAAGTAAGAATTATATATATATATATATATATATATATATATATATATATATATAATATATATATATATTATCTATATATTTCCATCATTCATACATGACAGGAAATCCTAAGAGAGTTTGACCGGTTGACCTCGCTGTTAATTTTATGCAGGAAATTACAATAACATGCTTGGTCGAATGACGCAGTGCCTTGAGGGTGGGATCGCAAGTGGTATATGGGGAGGAGTACCTTCCCGATGGTGATAAGTGGTGCAGATTACCGTCGCCTAGGTGACTGGCGTATACGCATGCCAAAAGACACCTGTAGTTGATTTCCTGTTGACCACTCGAATGGCAGAGTTGCAAATACCTGGACTGAACCATTTGGTTTTTTGTGGGTGTCGGTGGTACTTTGACAATAAAAGTAAAGATGCACAGATATTGAGTTTATTGTCTTGTTATGAGCGGCCAGTATTTCCAACAGCATGAATTACTGTGATTTGCCCTAGAAGAAATAAATAATTTCGAATTAAACATTGCGAATGTAACCACATTCCCTAAGCTTGACGTACGCGTGCCCCAAAGAACCATGGAATCACCAGACTTTCGATCGAAGAGATCAGTTTTGCCAAACGCGTATACAGAACAAGTGGCAGATGACTTTATTTTAGAATCATAGACAGTATAGCGAGACGTAAAAATGTGAAACAGGCTCTCCACGTAACTATCCTAAATGTTTTGTGTCGAGTTTGTGTTGATTGTTTCGAAAATGTGTTCCTACATTCTTATCCGATTGTGTGTGTTAATAAAAATGTTTGTTTCGCTTTGGATATTTGTAGAGAAGTTTGGATTAGTGTGTACGGTAATGTTTTGTTTGTGTGGGAAAGCTTATGGCGAGACGCAGCCGGACCTATGTTGTTACAAAAGTTGATATAGTCTCCCTTTGACGCTCGCATTTCGAAACCCGAGTGTGGTTTCTAATCAGTCGTAGTGTTGATTCATTCCTTAGTTTGTGTATGTGAAAATTTATTTAATGCATTTTAATGGTTTTGTTTTCGATTAGCGAGGCAAGTATATTAATTTTTGGTCAGTTGTGAGTCCGTTTGGTGGTTCGGTTTGCTTGTTCTATGTTTCTTTACTTCGGTAAATTTTGTTTTGACTGGTGTGTCTTTTAGATTTTTTGGAGGTTTGTGAATTTTTAGGCAATAAGTACCACTGCGGGGTACGGATTTTATGTTTATTGGATCAAGATACTTAACAAGTATCCTGGTTGATGTGCTTGTTCTCGTACATTTTGATTATATTTCGTTTACTTTGTTTACTGTTTGTACTGGCTTGTTGTGAATAATACTGAGTGTTGCGTAATTGCCTTTCGCATTTGAGTACGTAATCGTTTGTGTTGACAATGACGAAAACCCGACCCTTGTCCAAGTTTTTTTCCGAAATTTGTCTATTGTTTGCAAGCTGGTTTATCGCGATTCTTTTAGCGCGCGACATGTTTTGTTTCCTTGTTTGAAAGGGTATCTCTAGAAGTGCGAGTTTAGCAGCTTCAGATAGCTTTCAAGTTTTGTTTTTTTGTTGTTCGTGGAGCCCAATTTGACTTTTCTTTGAATTGGTGTTGTTGCGATTGTTTGTGTCTCACGACGTAGCGTAGTCATATTTTACGACTTTATTTGTTGAAATCCTGAGGTGGTTTTATTCTGTTTGGTTTTGTTGGTGTCCGAATTAATTTTAAGGCTTTTGCCTAGTACTATTTTACGGAGTTTCATAGTTTGAGCGATGATAGGTTGTTGTTGAATTTCATGTTGCTGTCGGCTTTTCTTTGGAAATAGCTGATTTATTTCCACTGCCATTTTTTCTGTTACGTTACGGTGATTGTTTATTTTGTATTTAATGTTGTGTTACAGTTGTTTGTTATGTGTACGATTTTTGTTTGTGTTTTCTATGTAATTTTATGTTTTTTTTGGTAATTCTCTTTTTGGAGTATTTGGTGGCCCTGAAAAGGGCCGCATGGTATGGGTTTTGTTAGCGCTTGGCGCGTTTGTTTTGGGCGATAAGCCTAGCTAAAATCTATGACACTATGACACTATGTCACAGGTATGACCTTTGGAATTCAAATTAGATATTTATGCCCTCATGAAAAGTAATGACAGTCATGAATCTAAAATTACAATACCTACGCATTTTGAATTACAAATATCGATTGAAATTGTATAATTAGTTTCTCTATTATCAAGATGTGCCTGATTACCACTGATACTTATTATTGATATCGAAAGGAGATTGTTTTACATTGCCTTGTGAAGGTTGAGCAAACGTTTGAGTCTTCCAATTTCGAGGGACATACTCATTGGATAAGACGCTAACACTGCTTGCAATTAGGTAATCGTACACCGATGAGATGAAGTATTTACTGTCGGACGTACAAAAGCTGATGAATTGAACATTTTATCTGTCCCTTGTGTCCATCCTTTACCATGTTAATAGCAATCAAAATGACAATTTCGGAGTAATCATCCCATTAAATATAAATTAATAATCAGCAAGCTATTCATGTTCCAATGAATAGCGATTGCTTAATAACAGTAAAAAACAAAATGATAAAAGGCATTTGTCTGCTTATTTGGCGTTGCGAAGTGTTAGCTATCATTCGGATACCGGCGAAAAGCTATGCTTTATTGTTCAAAAACAATTGATCTCTTTTTTGTGACAGACATGTACTATCGATAATAATCTTGTGAAAGGATATCTAGAGAGTTATATGACGATGTTGTTGCTGTGGATGAGAGTAAGTAACATCCTTTCTTGTTATTCTTTGCCAGCTATAATATTTTTGGATACACTTTTCATTTCCGGTGTTTCGAAAGATATAAAGAGAAACTCCATGAATAGGAACAATAGTACAAAACCATAATCAACATTGAGAAATAAGGTCCATGGCAACAAACTCGATATGACACACGCAAACACTACAGAACAGACAGACAAATGATACAAAAATAAAATGAGATGATGGGAAAACTCCAGGGATGAAATTTCCAATCCCTCTGTCAGTCTCCAGCGTCTAAATAGACATGATATAACACGGCCAGAGTCTGTGTGGAGAGAGAGAGAGAGAGAGAGAGAGAGAGAGAGAGAGAGAGAGAGAGAGAGAGAGAGAGAGAGAGAGAGAGAGAGAGAGAGAGAGAGAGAGAGAGAGAGAGAGAGAAGAAGGGGCAGACAGACCTGTCATACAGACCAAGAAATACACGTAAAGATAGATAGGGTGACAGACAGACGTATTGCATACTGTTATTAACATACAAACTGTTAATTTAAAGTCAATATCAGATACAGAGAGGATATCAATAACATAAAACAGAACCTCTGCTCTACGTATCACAACAGGTTCTTTGCTCTAATTCTAATACGAACAATGACAGGATGTCCTGGTAGTGACAAGTGAGTCACTTTAGCAAAGTGGAACAAAGGAGTGATCGCGATATTCTTTTCTGGGCCACTGCTTCTCTCTGTTGTTTCCAATGTATCCCCAATGTATCCATGTTACATTGTATCATATTGCTTACCTTTGCTTCATCATACCGAAAAATTATCTTGCGTGCAGTGGAATAGTTATAATACCAGACATTTGATCAGTTAATGCCTATGTCTTGAAAAATACTGTGAGAATACCAGTCCAGTTCTAAATCCAAATAATTGTACCGAAATCTTTACACGGTGAACATTCTGGTAATTCGCATCAAGCCAATAAGAGTGTCACGCAGGGGGTTTAAAGTGGGAATATAATGAGGTAATTTCACTCTTTTCCTAGAGCTATCTCGCTTGGCTAAGACTTAGTTGAGAGGAACCTATAGAATCATGCTGACATCCAAATAGATCCTCAGGAACACTGTGAGAATTCACGGTGCAAATTGAATGTGAAAAGTTAATAAAATAAACAAACTCGAGCACTTGCGTAAACCACTGCCAAGATGAAATAGCCTAGCTAACAAAATAGTGCGAGAGTAGCGTACATGAATACGTAATACAGTTTTTGAGAACGGCTGTTCATTGTTGATTACAACCTTTTGGCTTTTCTAAGAGAAATACGGTCAGGGGTCAAGATTTTCGTCTTATTACTTATGTAAGTGCAGTGCAGGAAGATGTTACCCTGCCGGTTTTAAATCACAATTAACCGACAGTCGGCTTCGACCTTATCGAAATTAGTAGTGTAGACATAGTTTCGAGACTTAACTCTAAAATGAAAAGTTGACGTTTTATATAATTAAAACGTGGCAACATTTGACTAACTGAAGGAGTAAGCATTGCATTCACTGTCTTCAAAGCTGCAGTATAGTTTAAAGACATGTAAGCCAAACATCAAGAATGCTGGAAAAGTGGAAATGTAACACAGCGTTTTCTTTTCTCACATTCTAAAAAAACACACATTGGAAAAATATGTGATTAGCAATAAATATTGTTTATTTGGGTCAACATGTGAAATGTTTCATTAGCTAAGAATTCATATACTCGAATGTCTAGCTTACAAGATATTCCACTGTGACAAATGGCTACAGCAAGCAAGCATAGTGAAAAAAGAGATTGCATTCAATATATTGAAGGTTTAGTGAGGAAAGTACAATACTTTCATTTACAGCGAACAGCTTTAATTATTTCCTTATACAAAGGGCTGTTAGGTTCAGCTGGCTAATGACATATAGGTAAAATAAGGACAGAATAATTAATTAAGTTCGTTGACTCAAAGGCAAACGTTGCACTTGTGTTTATTTCCTTAAGTGCAGTGGCGGCAACAAGGTTATGACAAGCATTCATAAATCATGCAGGAGATATCCCTCCTCAATACGTTATCGATCTAATACTAGATACGTGAGTATAAACCAAAGATTTTGAAAAATAAATTAACTTGACCAGTCGTGCAATAGTAGAACGGTATGTTTAGCGAACAGCGCTAAATTGATGGACTTTTATTGTGGTCTTGAAACTCAGGTTTAACGTATTGCCGCCGAACGTCTGGATTATCTTAAACGTTATGTAGACACTGTTAACAACACGTTTTACCTGTGGTATCTAAAATACTACAGAATTAGGGATAACCCCACAGCAGATCTTACAGCTTTGCTAAAAAGTTTTGAGGCAGAGTTAATTTTAAAGCATTAAGGGATTCCGAAACAGATAATCGGTTATTACTATATCGTGATAGCTGCATCATCCTTCGATGAGGTGAGACTCAATTTTAAGTCATCTTGTTTAGCATTTGCTTCTCAGTCCCCATTCTTGTACATCTTATTTAAGGGCAATTCTGTCCAGGGACTTGGAGAGGACTTTGATGATTAAAGTTTTCACCTGTCAATCACCGTGGACAATAACGGCAAAAAATTAAACTGCCAACGAAGGATGACGTTAATTGTTTGCTTTCTATATACTACATATTTTGACATGCTAATTGGTAGGTGAGGGTCATTCAAAGAACTAGTCACAATCATGTTAATAACTCATCAGTTTCCGTAGCTTCCCTGTCGTTCTGCATCATGATACAAGTCTTGACACCTTTGCCAAATCTAGTTAGCTCCTATTTACTATTTCCGTCTTCGTCCTAAGGATAACATAAAAGACAGAGTCATGAGAATTTATAATTGTAGTTCTATTATATATATATATATATATATATATATATATATATATATATATATATATATATATATATATATTTATTTATTGTGTGACATATTATTATTATTATTATTATTATTATTATTATTATTATTAATCTTTATTTAAACTCGATAACTCCATAGGTGAAACACCTCTTTTCGTTGAGGTCGAATAGACAAAAGAAAGTCATAAAACACTTTACGGCACAAACATGAAAACACAAAAAAACACACAAGGACAAAAAGATATAAAAAAACTACGAAAAGGCATCAGACAAGTAAGTATAATACAAAAAGTTGTTACAAGATTTCTTAAAACTAGTCAGTGACTCAGAGTCCCTTATTGATTTGGGGAGATTGTTATATAAACCCACACCCGCAACTGACAAGGTGTTCTGATAGAGAAGTGTACGTGCCTTGGGATCTTTAAGGAGATTCTGATTGGAAGAACGAAGTGATCTAGAAGGGATGTAATTATTGAACAAACTGGTTATGTAGACGGGGGTTAGATTGCGAGTTGTTCTGTAAATTTAGGCCATACGGTTACAACGGAGTTTCAAGTTAATAGGCAGCCAATGAAGCTGAGTATACATTTGAAAAGTGGAAAGAGGCGGAACAATGTCAAGAATAAGTCTCATTGCACGTCTCTGTAGACGCTCCAATGCATAGATATTGCTACTGGAAGTAAAGCTCCAAACATTAGAACAGTAATTGATGTGTGGTGAGATGAAACAATAATAAAATAGCTTGCGTGAGTGGAGAGGAAGAAATTTTTTGATGCGTGCCAAAAGAAACAAATTGGAATTGATTTTGCTTTCAATGGTTGAAATGTGTTCACACCAGTCCAGATTATTAGAAATAGTGACCCCTAGCAACCTCTCTGATGAGACGCGGTCAATAGTTTTACCAGCCAAAGTGAGGTTGAAGTTTTCATTGTTAATGTGCCGTCTCTTCTGAGAAGATGTGATAATCATTGATTTTGTCTTACTGGGATTGATACAAAGTTTGTTAGTAAGACACCAATTTTCAACTATTTTTAGATCAGCATTCAGGTAAGTAGAAATGGTGTTTAAGGACTTGTGTGAAACATGAAGTGTTGTGTCGTCTGCAAAGGAAGTACAGGATGAATTTTCAAGGTGAAGGGGCAAATCGTTAACATAAATAATAAAGAGTAATGGCCCCAGTATGGAACCTTGCGGCACACCGACCCTGACATCAATAACATCTGAGTTTGTACGATTAAATTGCACAAATTGTTTACGTGTAAATAAGTATGATTTAAAAAAATATATATAACATGAGAGGTCAGTAGATAGGTATTCGTGATGTAAACATCTTAAGAGTAATAACATTTTTTTTTATCGCAGGTAACCACAATCATGTTGATATGTTGGGCATGGAAGGGTATGTAAAATCATATGTATGGAACAATACCATAAGCTACGTTTATATAAATGTCATCGGCACAGCATGTCAATCTCCCAATACGGGATAAGTTGTTTTGTTTTAACAATTTATACCTTCGAATACATGCTTAACTTGAACGTTATCTTTTTATGTCATTGCCATGTTCTACAACAACATTTTGTTGTGTCCCATTCAGTAAATGGCAATATCACCTGAAATGTACCTTATTAAAACTGTGAAAGAGAAATTCTAAACTTAGATCATTTTTTGATGTGTTACAAAATCTCTACCCTACTGAGTGGAGCTAGGTCACCGTTATAAAAGAGAATCACTTCATTTAGGAAAACGTGTATTTGTATGTTTGTGTACCGTCTATTTACTGTCTGTTCTGTGCTGTTTTGTGTCAACGTTTACAATTATTGTCTTACGAATTCTGACCTAGTGTTATTGAATTATGGATTGGCATGATTGCGATTATTTTACGTAAATTCTTATTTTAACCTGTATCCGATTACACTTGCTTACCCAGTGAGAGGAGATATGCTATATTCCATCGAATCAACATCCGGCAAAACCATCGATTACAAATACGTGTACATTAAACGGCAATTCGATTCTGCCAAGAATAGTTGTGAAGCAGACGGCTGGCACCTAGCAATGTTTCACTCGAAGACAGACTTGGATGATGTATATCGCGAATTCTGTGATGATGATACGAACTATGGGCAGTGGCTTGGTGGCGAATGGAAGTATTCTGCCTGGCACTGGGTGATGGATGATTCTGTTATCGATTTGCAAAACTTTCCAGGTCTTGATTTTCCAAAAGGGGACCAAGATATAAAGCTAGCCATAAAAGGAGAAGGTTGTCCTCAATATACATTAGCAAAAAAGGGTCCTACAAGTACGAGGAGGTTCATTTGTATGAAAGGTGAAGTCCAAGATTTTTTCTTTTCAAACATTCATTGCCCTTTATGTATAATAATAGCATATTTCATCCATAAATTTCATTCATAACAGTTGATAGGTAGTTAAAAAATGCTACTTTTTCACTCTTTGAAGAGCTCATTCATAGCAAAATTTAATATGCAACGAAACACACGTTTGTTTATTTTTATGCAGAAATTACTTCTACAATTCCCTGTAGGTAGAATATCAAAGGAAACGTCTCATTTGTATTGTCTCGGTGTCTAAAATCAAATCACATTAAATAAATCATATTGATTAGCACGAGAATGTGCTGTGTTGTAAAATACGTATGACGACTTTATTCGGGCTATAGCGCATTTTTATTACCCCTATTGGTATTGCGTTACCAGAAACACTCTACCCCCGGCCTACGACCACTTGAAACAGCGATGTGTAACTTGTAACACGTGCCCCCAACCCTCTGTGTCTGATTCACAGAGCACTGGCTTCGCCTTCGCCTTGTTGAGTAGACGTTTGGCTTGCTCGGATGTACTCGAAATCTTCAAAGTAACAGGATAATGTCAAAGATGGAGGCGAACTCTTTCTATAACACTTCACGCATAATATTACGTTGATAGTTAGTTGTATTGAGAAAAATTTGCGATTCATTGCCACATTGTGTATACTTATAGTTTACCAATTATGCAACTAGACAAATTAAAATCATCAGCCCAATCATGTTGACCGAAGACACTCATAATGTTCTGATGGAAACGGGATCATCAAAGTTATGACTGTCTATTTGTGTAGCAGCCATTAGTTTCATTGGAATGATTCTTAACTCTTCACCGCGGGAGGGCGCATTCTGCGCCAACGGCCAGACTGCGGGAGGCGCGTAAACGCGCCAAGAACGTACGCGTTTATATGCGTTCGATATACGTTGGCTTTGTTTGATCTACATCATGTTTGTTGACTATTTCCTCAAGCCTAGTGTAGCGTACGAGGTAGAGGTCAAACCTAAATGAGCATGCGCGCCAAATTTGTAAACAAATGCCACCATATTCGGTCATTTCTCCGCCGTAATTTGTAAGGATCGTGTGATCAGTTGTTATTTTTCTGTCAGGGGGTATTTAAAAATGGCGACGCGTGCAAAGTTTAACACTGACTAAGCCCTTGAGCATGTTTTTTCTAGACATTGATAGTGGAATTGTCACTGATCGTGAAACTGAACTCGACGGAGATAGCGGAAGTCAAATTTCAAATTACAACTCTAATACCGAACTTGAATATGTTCCCGAACCAGTTGAGCAAAGACAGAGATTGCAAGCAAGACAGAAAGGTAGGCCAGCTGAGCATGCTGAGAGAAAAGTGCTACAAAGGGTCGGTGACCGACGTCACAAATATTGATGGGGTATCCTGTGGATGTTGTACGACATCAATCTATCAGTGACAATTACACATCGGACTAGCTACAAGTATATAAGCATATATATAATATATCTCTCTTTTGAATGTCAGATGATACCTGTTGTTCGAAGATGAACTTGTAATAAATATGCATATTTACCTCATTTATGTTGAATATGTTTTAGAGTATGTGTTCCCCCTGCTTAATTTGAGTTAATATAATGTAAGTAGTAATTTTATAAGTGTTACGCTGACAAAAAATACATTTATATATTGAAATAACAAAAAATGCAACATTTTTTGAATTTTTTTGTAAAATCCAATATGGCCGCCATTATCACGTGACCTTCCAGATGAGTCACGTGACTTTTTGTTCATTTTTATGATGCTCTGTCATATTGCAATACTCACTGAAAAAATTGTCCCGAATACTCGTATAGTTACAAAGATACAGCTAATGCATGTAAATCAATATTTATAAGGCCATATATCCATAGAAAACTACGCACAGGAATGCACGTATAAAAATTAATTACGCAGTGAAAGTGGCCTCTTTCCCATTTTCATATTCATCTGTATATTTCTTTCAAAAAGAATCCCCATCAGGAGCAACTGGATCCGCAACTACAGCTGGAACGATGTTTGACTATTCGGAGTCGCAACAATCGACTTATTTTGTTACATCCCGGTCAGCATCACAGGTAATGGTGGGAGACGGCAATGTTCATAGTAATGCAAATCTGATTTTGTTGTATTTTTACCCATATCTTACCGGGCGAGCTTCATAGGATGGTATTTCTTACAAACATGTCTGTCACGAAAAAACAGAATGGCATTTTGACTGACAGAGATGCGTGCTCTGTTTTAGATGACATTTGAAAATAATGTGTTACCTATAGTTTATAACGTCTTATATTTGGCATATGTCTAAGGGATAATAAGGTATTTCACGGGGTGCATGTTGCTAGCTTCATGTGCAAAATATATATGACTGTTTATATTTTTGTCTAAATAGTTTTGCTAGTGCAGAAGTCGATATATGTTCTGCAAAAATTTATTTTCATATCCAAGGTTATGAGTCCATACTCTTGAGAGAATGTTTTTGTCTGCTTTTGAGTTATTTCTATCGCACTGTAAAGTTTCACATGCATGAACGTTACAATCAAAACTGCATTTGATCGCTGGTGTGTGTAACATTTTTACCAATCTGTATTTATTGACAGAGAATTGATGAAATAAATGACCATATCCTGCAAGTTCGAGGGCTAAATATCTCTCTGAATGAAAGTATCGTAGTAACCACAGGTTTGTATATTGTATTCGTCCAATGTTTAAGCGTCGTTTGACAACAGCTTCTATCGTGTTCGTCCATCAGGTATAGCTATAAGATCAAAAATACCTGCCCTTGACGTACAAATTGTTTATAAACGTTGATCGGTTTATCTGTTTATATTGTCAGATGCAATATTTTGAATGGCAATATATAAATGTGTCACTTTATAAGATTATTAGCAAATGAAAGTCATAGTAACTCAGAATGAATCAATATGACAAGATGCTTTCATTCAATTGTAAGCCGGAATTACTGTTGTTATGATGATAAACTATGGTGTTTTGTGTTTTACAGGAATACTCAGACACATGCAAGAAATCGTTGATGACTTTACCCCAACTGTCGGTAGTAACCTGGAACCGAAAGTTGAAAAAGACATTACCGAAACGCTTTTGTCAATGTTTGATGAGCTAGCTCTGTTCATACTCAACAAGACTACGAGTGATAATGGTGCTATTGAATTCAAGACACGCTCGTTCGTTTTCATCCTGGATAAGAACTCATTAGAGAACCTTGGCAATACAACGTTGATGGTCGGACCTAATAGTGGATTTGAAATTCCTCCATTATCAAATCACTTGCCTAGATCGCAACAAAATGTAACTAACAGTGTCATCAGAATGGTAGGTAAACTTACATTAAGCGAAAAAAAGCTTCCATTAAATTTTAAAATAACGTGTTGCATTGAAGACTTTTTTGCACCTTAGACTTCGCTGCACACATGGCTCTGTTACGAAACATCCCTGTCTATTTCGGCAAGCTCTCTCTCTGTCTCTTTCTCTGTCTCTGTCTCTCTGTCTCTCTCTCTCTCTTTCAGATGCTTGTTTGATTGATTGAATGATCGATTGATATAAACAAGGAAGAAATAAACAAATATTCGCAAAAAACATCGAATGACAGGGTTATTGTCACCTTATATGCAGTTTCTATCAAGTTTCTAACTTGTAGATGTCGGCAAGGATATGGTTTCCATTAATACTAATACTGCACTTTTAAACCTAAGTTCACAAAATGACAAACATTATCTAGAGCAAATTTCAATTACGCAATTGGTATAGCAAACCCAGAGTATGTATATCACAGGATGTTGACCCTTTCAAGAGTCATCGCGAGTTATTATATATCGAGTGAACAGGTCAAAATTAGTGATACACCGGTTGATGGGGTAATTTATTGCTGTTATCATAATTCTGTGGTGAAATGTTGAAAATGAATGTTTTCACTCGCTGATGGATCGTACCAGGTCTTGGTAAAGCAAAGCTCGAATTGAAATATTGCAGAGTTAACTTTATTTTTGAGCAATCAGATAGCAGTATTTTCGTCACCAATATGCTGGTATTTATATATTTGCGGTACCGAATCTCTTGGAGGCAAGGTCTATTAATTAAATCGCGATATATAGTAGTGCGCATAATGCTGAATTTTAAGCGAAATAAATTTTTGCATTGATAATTTAATTGTCCCTTGACTTGTTTCTTTAAAAAGGGCTCGTGCACTGTACACAAATGACTTCAATTATGCAAAAAGGTGTGCATCAGCTTGTTGATTATTTTACAAAGATTGACGCACCTCAGCGTCTAGCTGCGTCCACAAATACAAACTGTTGTTTTAGTATGTCTAACTGTCCTGGATCATTGTTCAAAATTTAGTTGAATGACAGTTGTTTCACCGAGTTATTTCACCAATAGTAAGCGTATATACTTAAATGAATGACTTGTTTTACAAACGGCATTTCGGTGTTGATTTTGAAAAGCTGGAGTGAAGTGTCTTTACTTTAACGGTAATTATATGTCATATTTTCGATCTTTGCCAACGATTTCTTTGTGACCAATTCAAGCTAACATTATGTCTTATAGATATATTTTATATCGCTATAGGTACTTCGTATTGGGAGTTTTGCTCACGAAATATCACACATGACAGATAAATTTACGACCGATATTCTGACTTTGTCATTCAGGACTGAAGATGGTAAAGAAATCGAAGGTATGTCAGCGAAAAACAATGATTTTGATGGTTAATATTAATGATGATAAGTTTGACAAAGTTTCACGAACTTACCACATTGTATATCCAGACGGAGATTGTCTTTGTTACAAATGAAATACGTCGTTTTGAAACAAATACAAGCACTCAATACACGGCAGTCGGGTTATAATAATACACGAACTTCTTTAGCATAAAAGACAATATTTTACTTGTATATATATTTAACAATCAGTACTCAACGCACATTCACAAACGCAATACCACGAAAACGACCATGCAGAATTACAGCGCAGTTTTTGAGATTCAAAACCAACTATTTATCGAGTGTTTGTTTTAGCTAAGTTGTCAACAGTAACGGTTCTAGCCAGCAACTTTAACTATATTGTTCATTAACTTCAAGAGTATGCAGGATTTTGTTTATATTTACTGAAACTTTTAAATGCAAAAATTTAATAATAATATAAGAACATTGTTTAAACGAATTGAAAAGCTCTTTAACAATAATATGCACCAACAATGTGCCATACCGTGTTCTTTGGAAAGAATTGTAAGATGAAAGGCGATGGCGGAGGTACATTCCGAATCTTTAGTAATCGTTGTACGGACGTTGCAGTGCAATTACTTTATGCAGCACTACACTAATTAGCCTGCGTATTGTCTAAAATTTGCTATCATTTGTAAAACTCTAAAACTATAGCACATAAATATGTGTCACTAAATTTTCTAACCCACGCTATAAGACAATAATATTATATAGGACTAAGTCCTTGTTGTTACGCCAGAGGTTTGAAGATTAAAAATACTACTTCCGTCTTAGTATGCTCAGTCGACGCATACCTGATTCATGATTAGTTTAAGAAAGATTAAAAAATAAGTATTACTTATTTTAGTGTGAGACCACACATTTCGTACACAAGAAATTCAAACACAAAATTTACTTTGTCACTCACTGTTGTGCACAGTGCGCTTTGTCAGACCAAGGCAGGTATAGAATTTCGATTGAATTTGTCAAAACATAAGGCAATTTTTGTATATTATTTTTGCGTTTATCATGATAACAACTCACTGTACTCAATAAGGGACGTGTTATGCCGTCTTTATCTTGTCCATAGCAACGGTACTAATAAACGTCCAGTATTGCAGGCTGAAAACCATCTTAAATCCTTTTGCATCTAGTTGTTGACACAGAGGGCGGTTTTCTAAATGTGACTTCAAACCCTGCACTCTGCGCGTGAGTCCTCGTTCATATGCAGGACAGATTTATATCTATTTCTATGTTTAATCGTGATGGTAACGATATCTTTATCAATGATGAAAAATTGCATTTACTGGGTAATGGCAGCGATATGTTTAATGATGGCGATGAAACATACTTGTTTCTTTACAGGCACTCAAAAAACATGGCGGCGCCCTTAATTGAGCCAGATGCACCTACGGTTCCTTGCATAGTATACCATGAACTGTGAAGGCGAAGTCAGTAAGCCGCTTGCGCGACTATTGAAACCCCGCTAACCGCGCTTTTGCGCATTTTAATTCCCTCTTAGGCAATTGTTCGAAATCATATGTAGCTTATGTACATGCGCATACCTAAGTTTGACCTAAAGGCTGTTACCAAAGATTGGCAATGAACGCTTAACTTAACTTAACATGTGAAGAGCATGAATATAATCGCCGAAATCTGTCACCAAGAATGCAAAGAGAGACATTTTCGATGACAATGTTGTTTTTAAGGGGAGTTAACCTGCACAAACACCGAACGATGTTAGTTATGTTAGCAAAATGTACAAAAACATTCAGCTAATGTTCTTTAATGTTAAGTTCATTCACACAGTTATGATTGATTTCAGGACATAATGCGTCAAAAGACATCGGAGTATGGCTTGGCAATCGTCGAACACCGTCGAATGAAACGTTGTTGACTGGTCAGTATGTAGAAGCTGATGCCGCTACGCACTATGTTTTAAAGATTACGGTAAATCCTTAGACATGTCTTAAGTTACTTCCATTTTATCAGCATATCCTGTTGTCGAAGTGTCCGAACCTTAGAGCTTGATTGCCATGTGGAGACTGTCAGAGAGCCTTCTTTATCTACAAACTCATTGTCCGATTATTCTCTTTACGTTTGCACATATCTGAATGAACATCCTTATTTTCTTCAGTTCTTTATAGATGGCAGGGGCACTTTGTGACATACATCATAATTCCTATTTTCTCAGTGGCTCTCATTATTCACGATGTTAGTATTCTCATCTTTGTCATTTTGTAAATTTATAAAGCATATACATCATCAAAGTTTGATTTTTTTCCCTGACATTTACAGGCTTTTAAGGCATACTACGCAATTCAGGTAATATTTGAAACATCTGCACCGGTCTATGAGAACACCACAGTTTGTGTTTCAACTGAATTACCTGGAAATTCAAGTAGCCATGGTGGTTTTCAGTTTTGCCAAGAAGCATCTTTCGACAGCAGTGCTGCTAATATCTTCCTCCCGGAGGAAAATATCACCAGGACAGGAAGTTATTATATCATCTTTGAACTGATATACAGTAGGTGGTGTAATTCTTATGCAAAGATGTTGAAAAGATATCTGTAAAAAGGCCACAATTTAGAGTAGTAACGCCGATAACAATAGGTCGATTACACACTTGAAAATAATTTTGAATATTCGCTGCGCTCTATGGCACTCGTCTAAGGATTTGTTCAACTTTTATGAAATGCTCAATAATTGATTACCTAGTAAGCACCATCTCTTTGTTGTCTGTTCTATTTTAGGTCATGGTGTGGAATTCAAAGTGTCAACGACCCAACATAAATGCAGTTACTCTGTTGACAAGGCAAATACTTGGCGAAGTAACCGATGCAAAGTAAGAACATTGTTCTTATATATATATATATATATATATATATATATATATATATATATATATATATATATATATATATATATATATATATATACAATAAATATGAGATCACATCAAGTATGTTTGGTACCTATTACTCGAGTTTCACGCATACACGCGATCGTCAGATAGGTAGATTTTATTGTGTGAAATTTGCTTCAGGTGCTTACATATAAGTGTCAGGTTGGGTCAAACCATTTGGTGTTGTGGGTTGGATTGAAATTTGACAAGTAAAATTTGTTTTCGTGTCGGCACTTGGAGACCAACTCGGAACGCTTGTTTAAAAGGCTAGATTTATCTGCATTGATTATATATATATATAAGAGGAGGGCACATTGTATACATATATATATATATATATATATATATATATATATATATATATATATATATATATATATATATATATATATATATATATATAAAGCCAGAGACAAAACCGTTATATAACCGTTATTGGTAATTTGTTATATTATTTCCCGCTTGTTCTCTTTTAGGTATCTCCAAGGTCGAATATCACGTCCACTCTTTGTTTGTGCAGTTACCTTGCCTCAGATCACTATGAAGAGTCCGACACCTACCAAAATAATGGTTCTACTGCGGAATACAAAGAATAATGTGTTGGATTCCGAATAGTCTCTTACCAGAAAAATCATTTCACAGTACCATAAATTAGCCATTATCCCGTTTGTTTTGTATCAGAGAAGGTTGCCTTCTTACAGGTTCGTTTTTGCTTGAAATTTAAGTGGTAAAGAAAGCATACATAGTTTAACAATATTTTCTTAAAATACGTTTAGAGATTTCCCCATAAATTTCATAATAACCATTAAACACATGCATATATTACATGCACAAGCCAAGTAGTCCGTGGGCCGAGCCCTAGAAAAAGCTCTGGAAGTTGATTTTTTTACCCACACACTTGTGGATATTGATATTATGTGAAAAGACAGTTTACAACATGCTTGTATGGAAATCACAATTTTCCATTGCAAAATCTTGCACATTGATTAGATTTTTGACCAAAAAGCTTGTTTTTTTTTTGTAATTTTCAGTGAAAATGATGAAAAGTATGTTGTTACTCTGTTCATGATAGTTATTGTTGAGGGTACCAAAATAATTATAAGAAAAGTTGAAAACAACTGTTATTTCATCGAAAAACATGAAAAAAGCACTTTTTTACCAAAAACACACATTTTCATGTTTTTTGTGAAAAAAAAGAGATGATGTGTTTATTGGTTTACTGTATGTTCAAAACCATGAAACTATTCCCTTTTCATCTCCGATTTTCCCACATGAGATCCACAAACATTTCTTGAAAATGTCCAACATATATTTTTTAACCAATGTATGATGTACTCAACTATGTGAGAGTATATGGTAAAAATTGCCTGGAAGTTTCAATTTACACGGGAGAAATGACCACAATTGTTAGTCTTCACTCTGGTTTTTTATTCTTTGTGTTTTTTGTCAGATGAAACAATCAGTGGAAATACATTTCAATTTGAAATCTCCCTTCATTTGAAAGACACAAGTGTCCATAATTCTCTATTGTCAGTGAGTGTTATCTGCATTGCGATCACTATGATTGAATGTTTGATTTTGTCGATGTCTTCCTTACAGTTAATTAGTTTATTCAATGTCACTTTCTATGTCTGAGGAGCTATCATTCTCTTCATCTGCTAGTTCACTTTCATCAATGTTTGTTGTGTTTGTACAGGAAACACACTGACACAGCTCTGTGCAATGCAATTCCACTTCTCTACATGAACATCTGGATGAGCATCCAGACTTCTTGCATTTACAGCTTACAAAATTGATGATAGAATCTGGTGCAGGGGGAAGTGTCATCCACTGGATTGATAGCTCTGAGTCTTGCAGTATCCATCCATGTCCATGTGGGCTTGGTGCATCCATTTTGGCTTGCAAACATCGCCTGTAGATTGCTGTTGGTAGTTTGCACGCTGTGTATGCAATTTCAGGCTGTCTTTGTTTGGAGGGAGGGCACCATCACTGTGTAGGCCAAGACGAAAGCAGTTGTATCTTGCTTCATTCACATTACTGCATCGGCTTTGTCCATACAAATTACAGACAAAGGACTCTATTTGTGTCATCAGGGTATCAGACAATGTCCATGACATTCCCAGGTCATGGAATGTACCAGTGTAGGTATCACTTCCAAGCAGCATTTTTATCATCTTCTTCTTGCCTTTGCCTTTGAAAGACTCACGCTATCACAGCCAGAGAACACATGAAGGCCAAGGAGAGCCAGGGCAGTCTTGTCTCCCAAAGACTCTGATATCTTATTTACATAGAGGATTTTACCATTTTTGCTGGTTTGATGTAGGATTTTACCATTTTTGCTGGTTTGATGTGAGAACAGCTGGCCCTGTAATTGATGAGCACAACTCACAGCTAACATCAAGACATCTGTATCAGGACTGCGAATGACAATGTTGTCTGCCTCCCCAATGTATGATGCATGTTGAGCATGAAGTAGTAGTCTTGTGTCAGCCTCTTCATGGTCACACTGTAATTCAGGTACCTCGGTTATCTCGGTTACGACCATAACACCGTCTGTAGATTGCAACCTGTAGCATAACTCGCCATTGGTAACATACATGGTGATACCCTGCAGGCATTCTGATTCATATTCTTTCCAGGATTCAAACAGAAAGAGCAGGAGAGATTCCTTATTCTTACCAGAGGCAAGATACTTTTTGAACTGCCTTGGCATATTTAGAGTTGGTCTTGTGATCCGGATCTCAGTAAGGGTACCTGTGTTTGCTCTACGTTTTCTCTCTGCATCTTTTATGGACTGTTCTCTGTACTGATCGATGACAAAGTCAATTCTTGTGGCACCATACTTAGCGGCGATTGCTCTCAACTGGTAAAATATGCTGGATGCAAATTCTCCAAATGTAGCTGGTATTTTACTTTGTATTTGAATCATCGCCATAGCATCAACAATAATGGCAGTCTTGCCTTTGAAACTGAGGTCAACAATAGCTTCTGGAAATGTTGCCTCCAGATGATGAGCAAGAACAGCTTTATTTGTCTTCGTCATTGTCTCATCGAAGTTGGCCAACATTGCTGGAACTGGGCCTAGTGGGTATGTCAGAGCATCATGAAGATCAAGTTGTCGTACCTGTGCAATCAACAGCATTCTCTGGAGAAGATTTCTATTTTCTTTCAGCGACAAGCAGTTCATGGTTACTTTTGACTTTGGTTTCTTGGATATATCTGCAAACGTCTTCCCTCGTACCACGGACATTTTGTCAAACAAATCTTTGACTCCTTGTGTAAGACGCTCACTCTCAAACTGTAGGTAGGCCTCTTCACCTCTTGAATATGCATTGGTAAGATCTGATGTGATCTCTGCACTAGCTAGGGCACCAGCTGTAAGATGAACTAGTTGACTATCTTTATCACTGGTGAACGGTGACCCAACTGACAGCAAGGTTGATATTACTTCTTGCACATCAGATTCATCTCTCTTCATCCTGGCTTGTGTCAGGTCTTTATTTTCTGACTGCTTGTCTGTCTTACCAGCTTGGGTGAAGCAACCTGTTGCAATAGCTGAACGTGCTGGATGACTGAGAATCCATCGGTTGAATGCACCCTTGTTTCGTGTGAAACCAACCAGGCCACCTTTTGTCTTGGATTCACGATTGAAAGTCTGTTCGATGACTTGATCACATGCTGTCATTGAAAATGGATGATCACATGATCGCTGTACAGCAAATTCACCTTCACAAAATTTCTCATATACATCGGGATGTGCTTGTGGCAGAGCTAACATTTCCTGCAGATAGACTGGAAGATAACGTGAATAATTGACCTTCCAATAGGCAAAGTACCATGGTAACATCTGTCGTATAGCAGCTAGATGTAAATGCCAGTCCCCCTCACGTGTACCTCTGATGAATAGGAGTAGTAGCTGTACCATGTTCAAATACGAACTCCAGAAAGCATAATTGACGTTGCTTTCACAGCACCTCTCTATATGGTCTGTGTATTTCTGTTGTAACTGCTTCATTTCTTCTGTATTCACTGCATCAATGAACGAATGGGGATAGCTGTCACGAAGATCAAGAAGGCTGGCGATGACTGGTAAATGTTCCTCTTCAGTCAAGCTGTCAAGGAACTCATTAAAGCGGAGACGGTGCATGGCCTCTGCAACCAGTTTATGGCAGCGAACACTTCGGTTGTAATGATGTCCGCTCATTACACCATTGACTGAACCTTGGGCTAAAATACCAGACTCTATCATGATATCCTCAAAGCCAGCATCTCTTTCCTATTGCGGATAGAAATGACATCACCGTGTGAAATTCTCCAAGACGTAGTATTAGGCGTTTTGTGTACTCTTCATTCTGCCATCGGATTTCCTGTGCCTTTGAATAAATTGCCAGATCCATATTAAGTACCACACTTTGCAGACGGAGTTTATTGGCGATGTCAACACTTGTACTCAGTACTGTGTTTATTGTGGACTTCTCTGTTGGACTGGCATCTATCACTGGTAGGTAGCCAATATTGCTGACAGGCTGTATGATATTGCCTGAGAGTTGCTGATTGAATCCAGTCCATGCCGGCAAAGTCACATTTCCTTCCTCGACCTAATGATGCAAACATGAAAAAAAATCAAAGTGCAAATGTTAAAAGAAGAAAGAAAATATATAAATAAAAATAAAAATCATGCGACATTTAAGTAATTGATGATATGTCAATACATCGGTACCTGCACAGTTTTGCACATCCAAAATGCCAAGTCTTTAGTAAGTGGTACATCAATCACTCTATCCTGGTTTTGAAACATGCAATCAGCATCTGAACCTATAGGTAACATGAAAAAATAAGTTATTGTATTGAACTTGATATTCCAATAATAACAATAATAATAATAATAACAACAGTATTTCATGGTAATAGTACAATAAGAAAATGTTGATTAAATTAGCAATACAACAACTTTCATAAAATGTAATTAAAACATTAACCAACAAGGAAATAAATATAAGGGTTTCAACAGTTAAAGGGACACCGTTATATTGGGGTTAACAAGACTATGTATGAACAGTAATTGGTTTGATTGTTTACATATTGTTTAAACTGAGAAAATGCAACAATGATTGAAATTTAGGATGAAGGGGAAGGGCAAGTAAGGCTTTGTGCAAATGGTGCGATAATATGGCGACATTTCATGAGTGTGCGCTTACAATACTTACAACCGTAATATGAGACCATGACATCATGATACGTGGTGACTGTGATGATTATTGTATTTCACAATGTACAACCTGACGGTGCAGGGCCATGGCGAGGTCGACCATGGTACTCAATAATGTTGCTTGGTGGAGCGGTAAGTGTCCTTTGCTTTGACTTTGTAATGGCAACTGCAGTTGAAAGGTTGTCAGCTGTACTAGCTTCATCTCCAGTGTTCCTTTGAATTATGATTCCATTGGTGTTGTGAGTTGTACCTTTTCCTACAATATTATCATAATTGAAATAAACCTCGTAAGAAAATAAAAGTTAAAATGTGTAATTACCTCCTTGTATTAAAACTGCAAAAAGTAAAATCACAGCAAAATGTTTAACACAAAGGCTTTAAAAAATTAAGTTTTCATGGCGTCTTGGTGTAAATCATAAGCTGTAACATGGAAAGCTAATCACAGTATGTGTATCTGAGTCTACTTACCACTTAGAGTTTCTTCACCAAAATCATTATTGTCCCAAACTAAGGTGGTAAACACTTCTTGACAAAATCCAGGTGGCAAACCATCACTGTGAAGTTGTTGTTGAGCTAGTGCTGTGTCATGCTCTAAAACCGATGAATGTGAAACACAGTGGCCCAAACCATTCAGCAATCCTATCAAAGATGAAGACCCTGTCAAATGACGCACTGCCATACCGAGTGACAAGTGTTTTGGGAGGACGGAAAAGGGTGACTTTCCGTCCTCGAGATGACAAGAAGATTAAGTCCTGGCAAACTGATAACAATCTGTTTTCTACAGCTGACGGGACATCCACGCGTTCACTTGTAAGAAAGTCCTGTGATGTGCCAGTACACCAAGCTGAAATTGAACAGCTTTGTTGGCACAATACTTCTACTTTGTTGAATTGACAGGTCTTCTGCCCTTGGAGGCCAGTTATTAACGCCTTCAGTTTCTTCAAGAATACTGTGAATATTCATTGCAGTGTGAATCATCTCAAGCCTTTCATCTTGGCTGTTATCATAGCTTGTTGTCATCGACTGTGATTCCATTTCATTTCCACTCTCTTCACTTTCAGAATCTGTATTGGTAATATTCAAGATATGATAATCTGCAGCAGAATCTCCTCGGTTAGCCATCAGTATTTCGCATTGGCGATACTTAGGTCGAAATAAACACTAGTTTGTCACCAAACCTTGTTTGCAGTCTTTTTTTTAGTGACGAGTTTTTGTATGTAGATGCATCTATGTCTTCTTCGTCATTGATCATTTTAATAAAGATATTTCTCATCACATCCATTGCGATGCACTCTCTGCCTTCAATGATTCTCTTCTGTACAACTTCATCACAAAATTTCTTAAAGGATGGGGCATACATGATACCGCTGTCTTCCTCTGCTTTTTCTGATATGTGTAAGTTACTTAGGTAACATGATTGGTGATACTTAACTTCTATACTGACTAAGTCTTGACCTCGCAGTTGAATCAACAACTTCTCGTCTTTCCTATGTTCCGCAGCTTTAATCAATGTACGTCCATCGGTTTCACAGGAAGTAAGTCTTTCATTTGATTCACGTGGCATACACACTGCATATTGGCAAGGGCGGCCATCTTGTACGTCTATATAACGCATTGTTTGATTGGATCACGCCATTGAAATGTCATCGCAGCCACCAATGAGAACGTTTGTTGCTCCCGACAAACAAAGTAATGACCTTTTACCCCTATTTGATCTACTTCGTTTTATGGGACTTTTTGGTTTAATTCTACGCCCCAATCAGGCAAAGGAGGTTGAAAAATGTGTTTTCTATATCTTTTGGGCAAGTATTTGTCATTTCAATCGTTTATAACCTCCAAATTCGATTTAGTTCCATTTTTGAAACGATAGATCTGGTCGGCCAATGGACTAAAGTTTATCGTTGCCGAACAAAAAATACGAGATTTATTCTCTTGTCGTTCTACGTCGCGTCAACCCGCGTCTATGTTATCAATTTTGTATGTGTCAGACCTTTTGTTTAGCCCCGATCTTCGGTGTTTTCGTCAATTTAAACAAACAACATGGCGGCCCGTATTTACCCCACGATCAAAATTTGTCTGAGGTGAAAATATCGTAAAAATCAGTCATGATTATTAGAGTCTGACAAAATACATCCATTTCGCAAATTTTGAGTCTTCGTGATTTAGTATTTTCGCCAATATGGTGGGGGTCTCGTATTCGAATTTGCCCCACCGACGCTTGAACTTTCGACGCACTGTGCTTTAATGCGGTAGACATACGGCTTCCACTGCCAAGAAGGGGGGCAGCGTTGTCCAGGCCTCAAAAATTCATCTAATGAAATAGATATTTTCATAGACTACGAAAATTATAATCCGAAAGATGGAAACACAATAGTTTACCGCCTGTATATTCCTAAGGAATTACATGAATATTTTTCGGAAGCAACGAACTCCAAGCTGGTCGCGTTACCATGGGTTCCGTAAGCACTGTATTAAGGCTTAGGCCCGACGTTACACAATGTTCACGCCGTTGAAATTCAGTCGATTTTTGTTCCAGAAAAATATCGCTGAGGTACATTTCTAGGCCTATGCTATCTTTGAAATAGTATATAACTTTGCGGAAGGTACGTGTAGACCGAGAGGTCGCCTGGCATAGGCTCCATACATGAACGTGGACGCCTTGTTCCTCTCTCACGCGACGGACGACCAGAAACGATGGACAATTTGCCCACAGGGTATGAATACTATTTCTGATGTAGTTCAAACGCTTAAACGCGGAATCGTTATGGGAAACGTTTGTACTTTGCAAAAAAATAAATAAAAATAAAACCGAATTCTTGGCTTTTGTATGTGATAAGTATATTATTCCCTAATATTTTTCTTCGTTCAGCTCGGAAATTACTCGTGACGTAATGACCGTGTCTTCGACTCGTGGTAACCCGGTCATTACGTCACTCGTATTTTCCTTCGCTGAACGAAGAAAAAATATTGTGTAATAATATCTAATTGTCGCATTCTGCATGTACTTCAAATTTCATACTTTTGGGAAGCATTTTGCGACATTTAGGTCATTCCTTGAGAAATGTTCGCATGCACACATCGTTTGTCATTTCAATTTGCAAAACATCAACATCCGTTTGTTTCACATAACAAGTACAATAGTCTTCTTACTTTCCATTGCTTATTCTGTATGCTAAGGGCACAGCAGTCTAATTAATAATTATAAAAAAAGTTCTATCTTCTCTCTCAATAGAACATTTCCAAATCAATTGTCTGCTTTTTTAGAAGTTTTGAGACTAGTCCATGGATATGTCTACATACATGAGACATTTTAGGTTTCCTTTGGGTATCTCCAATGCTATATCCCACTATGAATCATGGAATATCCAGACTAATAAACTCTTGGTGGCGTACAACTCAATGCTCTGTCAATAATTCATCGTGATACATCAAAGTCCTGGTCATTGTTCTTAAGGGGGACAACTGAATATTCACAACAGTCAGCGTAAAGAGAATGGTGTTATATGCCAACCCTCCCAGGCTGATAACATTTTATCTATGATAAATGTTTGATACGAATGCGGCCATAAAATGTTCTGAAACTAACGGTTAATTTACTAATATATGATTCAACTCCGACACAAATAGAATTCAGCGAAACTTAAATGTGAACTGTCGAGAGTTATTCCCCTTGCTTAAAATGGCTTCACCTTTTAATGTACTTTTCAGGAATAAATCAAAAATTACAAGTTTTATACGGCAATACTAAATTCCCGCCTTGATTAAAGAAAGAAACAATAATAAATTCATACGGGACCCACGTACATCTCATAATAAACATCTGTCGTATCCGACTCAGTTTCATCCCGGTGAAATAACATATCTCTTTCATTCATATCAAAACTGACCGTTTATTTCTTTGCATGATATCATGCAAGCTTCGTATGTGGAAAGCGTCCCGAGAGATGGTAAAATATTTCAAACATAAGGGCATATTATTCAGCGACACCCTGTCCAAGGTAAAATGTGCGTCGGCGACAGATATTCGGACTCGTAAGTTTTACATTTTTTTTTTCTGGTCTACCTCTTGCCGGGGTTTATTTTAAAGCTCTTGGTGTAAGAATACTGTTCATCGACTTACTTTTTCTAAAATCCAAAATTCCGTTTTTCTCTATTAGTTAACACAGGGACGACGACCATTTTGAATCGAAATATCGGTCCAGTCTGAGGTAATTCCTTACTCTTGTACTAAAATTTGCACGGTGACCCCTATTTTTATTCTATGTTTAAAAGGGATTAGTTAAAATATGCCTTGAGAAAATTTTTGAGCAAAAGTCTAAGTCTTTCACTTTCGAGGCGCATACTACCTTAATTGTATTAAAAATCGTTTCTCAAATATAGTAATGCTGATTTTATACACATCATTACAGTGACGTATTATGACGTATTATTGTAACGGAGAAAAGATCTGCATTAGAATCCAAATGTTTTATGGGAAAGCAAACTTTTTACATTAACTGAAAATTTTGAGGTCAGCCTGAGTATGAGTCAGTATGAGGAGTACACAGAAAAATTTTTACAAGCTTGATAAATATGATTTTAAATCTCTTTGAAATTTACGTCTAGATTTTATTTTGTTAAGATGATACGGCAGTGAATTCCACTGTTTGACTGAAGCAAAGAAAATGTTGTTCTGAGTAATAGTAAGTCTGGCATTCGGTATTCGGAGATTGCCACTATCAGATGATCGTGTAGAATAAGTATGGGTAGGGACTTCAAAATAGTTAGAAATATTAGTCGGGAAATTATAATTTAATGAATCAAAGATAAATAGACAGGAAGAATATTTACTGAGTTTCTGAAAAGGTAATATATTTAATTGACGAAATAAAGGTTCGGAGTGTGCTGTGAAATCAGAAAATGTAATAAGAAGAACAGCTTTTTTCTGAAGGAGGAGAATGGGATTTAATAATGTAGTGTAAGTGTTACCCCAGACTTCTAGGCAATATGTTAGATGTGGTAAGATGAAGGTGTTATAGATCATGATAAGAATTGACTTTGGAACAAAATGTCTGATACGAGAAAGGACACCAATTTTGGGGCTGATTTTTAAAAGAACATTTTTCACGTGTGAATTCCAATTGAGTGATGGGTCAATGGAAATACCAAGATAACTTGCCGATGTGACTTCCGCGATCATATGATGTGATAACGATATATTGCCGTCTAAGTCAATTTTCTTTTGAGGTGTTTTAATAATCATGAAATTAGTTTTGTTGACGTTAAAAGTGAGTTTGTTAGCGTAACACCAAATAGTGATTTTATTAAATTCAGTATTGACATTATCGAGCTTGACGGTGGTGGAATTGAACGATTTAAAAACATTAGTGTCATCAGCGAATAATCGAAAATGAAAGTAGTTAGTTGAGTTAGCAATGTCATTGATGTAAAGGAGAAATAGATTAGGACCGAGAACTGAACCTTCAGGCACTCCACATTCAATTTGTTGTGGCTGTTAAGTTTTACCATCAATAACAACAGCTTGTTTACGAGAATCAAAATAGCTATGAAACCATTGTAATGGTTGACCTCTTATTCCGTAAAAATCGAGCTTCTGAAGAAGGATAGCGTGACCAATTGTGTCAAACACCTTTTTTAGGTCAACAAAATACCAATAGTTGTCTGGCCCTTTTCTATTGATCCATTAGGTCAGAAATTATGTCCGTCAGAGCAAGTTTTATGCTATATTTTTTCTGAAACCGTACTGTGTCTGTAAAAGTATGTCATGCTTATCTAAAAAGGAAATCAACTGCTTATTGACTATGGTTTCAAAAACCTTGCTGAACACCGGTAAGACTGAAATAGGACGATAGTTACCTACATCAAGAGGACATCCCTTTTTGTACAATAATGTAACTTTGGCAACTTCAGAGGGTTTGGAAAACACCCACTTGGAAATGAACGGTTAATGATATGTGCTAAGGGATGAGAAATATACTCGACAGCGTCTTTAACAAGAAGAGGGTGAATAAAATCAAGGCCATGAGCTTTATAGGGGTCTAGTGCAAGCAGCACGTTGACAACGTCTTCTGCAACAATCGGACTGAAAAAAGGACTTGTTGTGATTTCTGTGTAAATAAGCACGAAAATCAACACTACAAGTGATTTTTGAGGCGAGATTTGGACCAATGTTTGTGAAATAATTGCAAAAGACGTCTGCCATATTTGCACTATCTGTAATTGTCTCACCATTCTCAAGTTTTAATTGATTTGGAGAAAAACCTTTTGTCTTACTGTAGATAATCTCATTTATAACTTGCCATGTTTTCCCAGAGTTGCCCTGTGCCTTACTAAATTTATTATAAAAATACTGTTTCTTTGCTTGTTTCAATAACTTTGATAAAATGTTTCTATATTTCTTGTAATGATTTGTGATATTTTCATTTCGCAGAGATCTTTTTGCTTTTGAGTACAGAGAGTGTTTCTTCCTTATTGAAATAAGAAGTCCCTTGGTCAACCATGGTTTATGAGTTTTCTTTTTGCGACATTTACTCATTTTTACTGGAGCATGCTTTGATGCCACACTGTTATATTTATTATAAACAATTCATATGCGAGTTCTGGATCTAGACAATCATAGACTGGTTGCCAATCGACACTACCTAGTTCAGTAAGGAAAGTTTCACGTTTGTACTGAGAGAAATCATGATAAAAGTTGCTTCTGACGTGCTTAAAAACATGATTCAAATCCCTTATTCTTGCAAAAATAGCTAAATGGTCAGTGATATCTGTATCAAGGTGCCACAATCTAAAAAATAATTTGTGATGTTTGTAATTATACGATCGATTGTGGTGCTGGTATGGTCAGTTACTCTTGTCGGAACATTGATAAGTTGCTCAAAGCTGTAAGAATTCAAAAGACTTAAATAAGATGTTGTTACGCTTGAACAAGACTCAACATCTATGTTGATATCTCCTACAAAAAGACACTTTTTGTTCTTTAAAGACAGATGGTTTAAGGTGTTGTCAAGACTTTCTAAAAAAATTGTAACAGATTAGTCTAGTCGGAAGGTAGGGTTCCCATGCACCCCATGGATGTATTTTTTTAACCTACATTTTTGTAATCCTTAGGGTCTATATTTAATGAATTTTGATGTTCCTAAAATCAAATCATTGTCCCATGGGGTTCATTTGGCGCCATCTTGGCCGCCATCTTGGCCGCCATCTTGGATTTCAACAATGGGGTAGGGGTCACGTATTTACCGCTCGACGGAAACAGAAACAATAAAATACTATAAACGTTACATTTTTAGAAAGCCAAGATCATGGCCTTTTCATTGATATATAACTTAATAGGGATAAATTGATATTCGAACGTCGATTAGACTTTATATCGGCCATTGACCGTAAATCGTAAAATTTGCTAAATTTCACACCCAATAATTAAGTTCCCGTTCCTCCAAACAATTTTTCATAAGGTATTTATATATTTTTTGGAAGAACTCAGTGCAATAAACAAGAAAAACAACATTAAAAGTATGTGTCTTGAGATTTAGTGGGTGCATGAGCTTGTTTTCTTATTACGCGGTATGCCATATATCCGTGTGTAACATAAGGGGTAGGGGTAATGTTTCCCTTTCTGTTTCGAATCATGAATGATGAAACCATAATAATTTTACATTTTTTTTAAAGTACTGCATCAGACCTTCCTAAACATATATAGATTTATGGGGAAAAATTGCATATTTGAAAGTTACAAAGCTTAAACCTTTCGGTTTGTGTCGATTTTAAGTGATTTTTTTAAGACCGAAATTACAACATATGGGGTAGGGGTAATGTTTCCCTTCTGCCTCGCACCTTGAATTATGAAACCATATAAATGTTATACTGTTTGATAGCTGTGAAATGGGTCTTTCCAAACGTGTATAGTTTTATTGGGAAAAGTCCATATTTGCAAGTTACAAAGCTTATGCCTTTCAGTTTTTGTCAATTTTGAGTGATTTTTAAGACCGAAATTACAACATATGGGGTAGGGGTAATGTTTCCCTTTCTGCCTCGAACCATGAATTAAGAAACCATATAAATGTTATACTGTTTGATAGCTGTGAAATGGGCCTTTGCAAACATGTATAGTTTTATTGGAAAAAGTCCATATTTGAAAGTCACAAAGCTTATGCCTTTCAGTTTGTGTCAATTTTAAGTGATTTTTTAAACAAAATTGTAATATAAGGGGTAGGGGTAATGTTTCCCTTTCTGCCTCGAACCATGAATTATGAAATCATATAAATGTTATACTGTTATAAAGCTTTGAAATAGGCCTTACACAAACATGTATAGTTTATTGGGAAAAGTTGCATATTTTAAAGTTACAAAGCTTATGCCTTTCAGTTTGTGTCAATTTTAAGTGATTTTTTAAACAAAATTATAATATAAGGGGTAGGGGTAATGTTTCCCGTTCTGCCTTGAACCATGAATTATGAAACCATATAAATGTTATACTGTTAGAAAGCTGTGAAATAGGCCTTTCCAAACATGTATAGTTTTATCGGGAAAAGTTGCATATTTGAAAGTTACAAAGCTTAAGCCTTTCAGTTTGTGTCAATTTTAAGTGATTTTTTGAACAATATGCACAAAACAGTTAGTCCGTTGGCCAGGTATCGAAATCATCCCCTCTAAGGCATTTTACCCACTATGATTTTCTGTTAGCTAGTATTCTCAGCTGTCATAATCTGCTTATTTTCCATTTAACTGATGGTGTGTAAGAGTGTAACGACTTGTTTTTGAAGGGCTGTCACGCCCTCAGTAGTAAAATAGGAATGGGTTAGGGGTAACATATTTACCGCTAGTCGGAAACAAAAACAAAAAAGTACCATAAACAATACATTCTTAGAAAGCCCAGATAATCCCTTACCATTGGTATACAACTCAATGTGGATAAATCGATATTCAAACATCGATTAGATTTTATATCGGACATGAAATGTAAATTGTAAATTTTGCTTAATTTCAAACCCAATAATTAAGTTCATGTTCCTCCAAACAATTTTTACAAGGTATTTATATATCATTTGAAAGAACTTAATGCAATAGAGAAGTAAAAAACATTAAAAGAGTGTATCTTCATGAGACTTATAGGGTTCGTCGATTGTTTCCTAATATATGGTATGCCGTACATCCCTCTATAATATACATTAAAGGGATAGGGGTAGGGTAATGTTTCCTCTCCTACCAAACGCAGCGAATAAGGAAGCCACATAAATATCATATCTCTGAAACACTAACGCAGTTGTTTTTCCAACAAGATATGGCTTGATGGGGTAAACTCAAAAATTGTGCAGTGACAATGCCTAAACTCAAAAGTTTGTGTTACTTTACTGACATTTTCTTGTTAAAAGGAACATAGAAAAATACTCAATAGGCATTAAATAGCACTAAAAAGTTAAAATTGTGGTTAATAAAAGACGTTTTACTCATTTCAATAACTCAAATTAGAGAAAGAAAGTTAACAGCTATAATATATCAAAAATTATATATTCCAAACCCACAAACACTAAATTGGATGTCATAGTCGTCATGCTAAGTTGATATGACAGCAGCAACAATCAATCCCTTTCTTTAATTGTATCGCGAGAGATATATAAGCAATAAAGCACCACTTGGAAAGGATACCACACGGTTTCGACCGGTAAACAACATATATGCACGAACTTCAGTCGTGTGTATAAGGAGTGAAATGGTCAAAACCGAGCTCGAGTGGTGTACCCAACTTATAGGGGTTGTTTATCGCTATATTATATCAGTATATTGAAACTTGTGATGAAAATAAAAACAATGTGAAAGAAACCCACTTTGGAGATAGGAATGGCCAACTTTACAGTATATCGTAAATATATGCACAGTCACGTGACCGTCTGGGCAAATCAGAGCTCACTATTAATAGTGTTACTTTTAATACCACACGGGAACACAAGAGAATCTTTTATCGCTCAAAACCAATCACCATTAATCCACAATATAGCTTCTCCATACTAAGATAAGATAGATCGACAACACTTTACCTTCGTTACCAGAAAACAAGAGCTCTTGACCTATTTTTCGAAATTATTTTACAACGCAGAACACTATATACTCCCAATGAGGACTACATTTTCGACTGGTTACTCAATTCAAAAGCAAAATAATTCTGGAACTAAAACCCGAAAAGCCAAATGTCACAGAACGCATTCAAATTACGCAACTAAATAGTAAACAGAAGGCGAACAAACACTCTCTACATCAAGCAATAAGAAGGCGAGACAAACCTCAGAAAATGACTAAAAAGGCTTATATTCCCATCGACACCTCAATGTTTGAAATGCCTTGTGAGTGAATCTATCATTAGTTTCTTATCATGGATGACATTTAACCAATGTTAGACCCTGACGTCTTTGAAGCAAAGACCCTACAAACGGACGTTTTAGGGTCAATGCTTGAAGATACCATTCCCACCAGCATGATCGAATCAGAGAGACTAGATTGATCTAACTTTCGAGCTAGATCAGCCACCAGCTGCTGAGAAAAAATAAGTCAACATAATCATCAGAGTCAAGCGACTAGACAACGGCTTCACACATTATACTCCAAAGAGAGGACATTCTTACACAATTCACAAAAAGAGCGTTCAAAGCTTCGTTAAAGGCATTGTTCGCGATCCCAGGGACGGGCATGGCTGGTTGCGTGGCAAATGCAAAATATTAGTCATGCTGAATCAAGGTGTAATCAAGTAGTAGCTTATTTATAGAATGGGAAAATCCTAATCCTGATAGTAATGATGGAATATGAACTTTGTGAAAAGTTGAGAAAATTTGCCACTTCTTTGATTTGTATGTTTTACATTCCATGTTGTACAGTACTGCCTGTACTATACATGAACAGTCAATACATCCGGCAAGTATTCTGTGCTGTTCTTTTAGTTAGGTCCCCGCAGTCTGAGATAAGTCTTTCTATAGTGTCAACCATTCTCTTCGATTACTGTAATCTACTCCAATAAATTCCCATTTAACTCATTTGTATGATTACAGGGAAGCCTAAGCCTATCTCTTACAATCTAAGATTTGAGATATTTGACAACAACATGTATGCAATTTTCATATTTTTCATAGGCCTAAATAACACACAGAAGAAAGTCATACTCAATGTTTGTCCAATTGAAAGTCAAATTTTCACCGAAACAAGTAGAGGTGGCCATCTGTAAGCCAAACGAGAATTAATATTAGCAAACATGGATATTACTTAAGCCTTTCCCATTTCCGATCCCAGTTACTCATACAACGGGGTATAAGCGAAAGCCAAGAGTATCGAATGTGTTGAAACCTAAGTGGCCCCATTCAGTACCACGTAGCCTACAGGTACACCTTAAAGAATACTTACCAGGCCTAAATACCGAGTATTGAATTCCTTCAAAAGTGGCAACACCTGGAAAGACACTGCGGCAACCAATTTATCACCCTGATCTCTAAATATTTGCCTCTACACCCAATAAAGCACCGGGACTCAAGACAGTTATACATCACAAACTTAAGAGAGCGCTCGAAGACACTCGCTACACAGAACGCAGGATGGAAGGCTGCAAAGACGGTTCTTCAAATAGGCAAAAAAGAGGCTATAAACAACACAAACATTCACAGCAACGACGATAGGTCAGGTTTTCTTCCTATACTACGGTACAAACCAAACCAAAGGTCTTTCAAAGGCCACCGCACTTCCCTTAAAGCCCGGCTCGAAATGGACTGGGATCATGATTAGTGCCAAGTTTGGTTGGGCGTTTTGGGGCATGGCTCTGCATAATGAGTCTGTTGGTAACGGTTGCGATCGTTCACATAATCTGCGGATCTGTTTGCTCTCAGATCTCGCTCAGGCTCGGACTAATATAGATACGTACAGCCTTCGTTTCAAGGTTCGTTTCAGTCATGCAATGGAAAATACTCGAAATAAAAAAGAAAGGAAAACTATCAACTTAATCAAGCAAGAGTTTGCTTGAATGAATTTACCGAAGTTTCAGGCCATATCAACGTTCATTATGTGAATGATTCGGCTATGGATCGCCATGTACATACGGAATATTGGCGCCGTCTAAAGTCGAATAATTATCAAAAAAGTAAAAAGCTTATATCTGGGCTTTCTAAGAATGTATTGTTTATGGTACTTTTTGGTTTTTGTTTCAGACTAGCGGTAAATATATTACCGCTAACCCCTTCCTATTTTACTACTGAGGGCGTGACAGCCCTTAACAAACAAGTCGTTACACTCTTACACACAATCAGTTTAATGAAAATAAGCATATTATGACAGCTGAGAATACTAGCTAACAGAAAAGCATAGTGGGTAAAATGCCTTAGAGGGGTCGATTTCGATACCTGGCCAACGGACTAACTATTTTGTGCATATTGTTCAAAAAATCACGTATAATTGACACAAACTGAAAGGCATAAGCTTTGTAACTTTCAAATATGCAATTTTTCCCAATGAAACTATACATGTTTGGAAAGGCCTATTTCAGAGCTTTCAAACAGTATAACATTTATATGGTTTCATAATTCATGGTTCGAGGCAGAACATAAAACATTACCCCTACCCCTTATATTATAATTTTGTTTAAAAAATCACTTAAAATTGACACAAACTGAAAGGCATAAGCTTTGTAACTTTCAAATATGCACTTTTCCCAATAAAACTATACATGTTTGGAAAGGCCTATTTCAGAGCTTTCAAACAGTATAACATTTATGTGGTTTTATAATTCATGGTTCAAGGTAGCACGGGAAACATTACCCCTACTCTTTTATATTATAATTTTGTTTAAAATAATCACTTAAAATTGACACAAACTGAAAGGCATAAGCTTTGTAACTTTCAAATATGGACTTTTGCCAATAAAACTATACATGTTTGGAAAGGCCTATTTCACAGCTATCAAAAAATGTAACATTTATATGGTTTCAGAATTCATGGCTGGAGGCAGAAAGGGAAACATTACCCTACCAATATGTTGTAATTTCTTTCTTAAAAAATACTTAAAATCGACACAAACCGAAAGGTTTAAGCTTTGTAACTTTCAAATATGCAACATTTCCAATAAAACTATACATGTTTGGAAAGGCCTATGACAGAGCTTTCAAACAGTATAACATTTATATGGTTTTATAATTCATGGTTCGAGGCAGAAAGGGAAACATTACCCCTACCCCATATGTTGTAATTTCGGTCTTAGAAAATCACTTAAAATCGACACAAACCGAAAGGCTTAAGCTTTGTAACTATCAAATATGCAACTTTCCCCCATAAATCTATATATTTTTAGGAAGGTCTGATGCTGCACTTTCAAAAAATGTAAAATTATTATGGTTTCATCATTCATGATTCGAAACAGAAAGGGAAACATCACCCCTACCCCTTATGTTACACACGGATATATGGCATACCGCGTAATAAGAAAACAAGCTCATGCACCCACTAAATCTCAAGACACATACTTTTAATGTTGTTTTTCTTGTTTATTGCACTGAGTTCTTCCAAAAAATATATAAATACCTTATGAAAAATTGTTTGGAGGAACGGGAACTTAATTATTGGGTGTGAAATTTAGCAAATTTTACGATTTACGGTCAATGCCGATATAAAGTCTAATCGACGTTCGAATATTAATTTATCCCTATTAGGTTATATATCAATGAAAAGGCCATGATCTTGGCTTTCTAAAAATGTAACGTTTATAGTAATTTATTGTTTCTGTTTCCGTCGAGCGGTAGATACGTGACCCCTACCCCATCGTTGAAATCCAAGATGGCGGCCAAGATGGCGGCCAAAGATGGCGCCAAATGAACCCCATGGGACACGATTTGATTTTGGGAACATCAAAATTCATTAAATATAGACCCTAAGGATTACAAAAATGTAGGTTAAAAAAATACATCCATGGGGTGCATGGGAACCCTACCTTCCGACCCGAATAGATGTGTTGGGTTTCCTGTAAATTACGCCAAAAACAATGTTGATCTTACCAATAGTAACTTCAACAAAGACTGACTCTGAATTTACAATATGTAAATTTGTTACTTTTGTATGAGGTAATGAGGAATGCATGTACAATGCGACGCCGCCACCTGGCGACGAATCTCTGTGACTAAGATGTAAATTGTAAAATGGCAATTCAAACATGGAACAGTCAGTAGTGTTGCACAACCAAGTTTCTGAAAGTGCAATTATCGGAAAGTTGGAACTGAAAACATTTAAAAGGGAGAGCAGGTCATCGAAATGTTTGCTAACTGATCTAATGTTGAGATGAAATACTGCCAATGAAGTGAAATCGACCTCCTTAAAATTACCTTGATTGAAATCATCAACAGTAAATGACGCACAGTTCGATTTGACGGTGTCTTCTTGTAGAATAGAATTCATGTCAGCAAAACGTGTCCTTGCAAAATCAGTTCATACGACTGATATCTGTTGCCGATGACACTGTAATGATTTCTGAGTCCCCACCTTTCCTTGTAAATATTATCCCATTACTGGTTCAGATGAATTTCCATTTCAGTTGTTTTCTTCGTTCGTTTACCTGATGGAAAAGGCGTTTCATTGTTGGCGTCAAGTTTTCATTTATATAGATGCTAGCGTTACTATCTCAAAGGTGAGGTTGATTTGGCGTTGTCCCACGAAGCTTTTTTTGACTGTATTTCTGTTGAGAACTTTGTGTAATTTACAGTCTTCCGGGAAATGTATCTGAAGGAGACGGTATATTTCCTTTGCGGCATTGGTTTTTACACTCTGGCTGAATGGCGGATTATACAATGTAGTTCTACACTGTTTCTATTTTACATTGCCGGCTTGTCAACACGTGTGTATTGTAACTGGCAATATTGTGAAAATACTAACCTTGCTATAACTACAATTAGAACGTTATATTTTCTAGTGACCAGTGCATGTAGGTAAAAACCATATTACCCTTCCATATGCGAATTTACTCTGAGCATTTTTAAGAGGACATCGAGTTCGATGACGAACGAATAAATGTCACCATATGCCAGAAGTTGCTTACAGAACATTTCAAGGATGTTAAGATTTCAATTCATTTAATTCCGTTTATTAATCTGAAATGACGCACAATAATATTACTTGTCACCAAGCCAAAATAGCACGCACCAACCCAATATTTTACTTATTTAATTAACTTTTTTTATCACTGTAACCTGCATGACACTCTTGACATTTTGAGTATAATAAGAAGTCGTCATCCAAAGCCAATTAACCTCTGATATTTCAATTGATACGGTGTTTCAGGTTTCCATGGATATGTAGAAGTGATGTCATTTTTTGAAATGTTCAGTTCTTTTAATTTATTGTTTTAATATTTGATGGCTGATTATGTTGTCATCATAAGTACAACTTTTTTGTTAACGTCATTTCAATTCAATGCATCGTGGCGATAACGTCCTTATGTCCTTATCAAAACCATTTTACGTTATATCTCCTCGTAGTCGATACGCAATTCCCGGACACTATAATACAGTAGCTGAGATCATTTTGAAAATTTCTCCCATACAGTGCCTTCTTGAATCAATCCTAGCTTGAGTTTGTGTGTTTTTGATTTGTGTTTGATTGCTTTGCTATCTATTAGTATTGTTAGAATGTCCCTATGTCAATGATACTATATTAGAACAAAAAAAAAAACAAAAACAAAAAAATCAAAGCTAGCATTTCGATTCTAATTTATTACACTCTATGTCGTCCAACAAAGGAATCGAACCGATATTGCAACGAAATAATGAAATTTTACATCATTGTATGTAATTTTCATCATGCATCAACATACAGAAATTACAAAAATACGGTGACCTTTCGTAGTCCATATTCAGAGACATTTACGTGCCGTCATAATATCCGCAAAGGGTTCTACAAGTAAGAGTAGATCGCATTTCCTTTTATGTCTCAAATTTTACGAGAACCAAATGCCAACTCTTGCAGAGCTTAAATTGGCTAATGTATGTCTCGATAACATAACATCTATACAGTCATCAGTACAATAGGATGATGATCAATTCGCCGTATTCCTCTTCTCCATTTACATAATTCACAATAATGATTAGAAAACTAATCAAGTGAGAGCAATCATCTTATTAGATCCAATATTATACACAATCAATTATTCATGTCACTGTTCTATACTTAATTGCATATATATCGTAATGATGAAGAACCTGTATTTTCTTACGAATTAAGTTTGACCCTGCAAAGTCTTGGGTATCAGCTCAGAATCGGCAAACCGGTGTTTCACATTGCTGACGATAGACTTATAATATCACTAAAACCATACTCAAACTGAAACTGACAAGCACATAGGCCGGATTTGTTATGGGCATCCCGTTATTTTGGATGTGGGTAAGTGACATTCTTTGTACTTCACCTTACTCTTGCTTTAAATTAGCTCTTTTTGTGTAATTTCTCTTTCCTTGAGTCGAACGGACGACAGAGACGTAATAAATTGCTTAATGGGTGCACTGATAGGGAAACATCAACCCCTCCCTCCCTGTCTATATCGGATCTCTTAATAGCATATGGCTAAGCGAGGGGGATTTATCCTTGCACAATCATAAGAGATAAACACAGAGGTCTTTGATGATCACAGTCTTCGGATGATTGCGAAGACTTAGGCTAAAACAACAATTTACATGAAACAGCCAAACAGGATATACACTTATATTATACACGATATCATACATAAAACGCAAACAACCCAAATATGAACGATGTGTGGAGTTGCTTTCCCTTTACTATTTTATTGACATTTCAAGAAACAGTAGGTACACTGATACAAAATTAAGTACAAAGGTAGATTCATCTGTACACAACGTTTGCCATGAGTGCTTGCACTTGCATGTCAGATGCATTGTTATCTTCAGTGCCCTTCAATATTCGAAAGATAAGTTTAGTAATGACAAGACCACGGTTAAACAAAAAAACACATTTTACTACGATGTACTCCTGAAAACTAGATTCGGACACCAAATTACGATTCCATTCGAAAAGCATAAATTCCTCAATCGTACACATTTTGGCGAATTACTAATGACAATTTAGACACCATCTTCCCGATAAAAAAATATGAACTCTTTATATGAGTGAGTCAGCGCCAATTGATGCACTGTTGCAATTATTTAGAGTTAATGGCAGGGATTAAATATGTAATGATGATATTTTGTTTGTATGAATATGTTTAAGTACGTCAGTTCTGTTGTCATAACAACAGTTGCAAAAAGTAATATCAGACTGACAAAATTAAATTGGCAAGTTTCATTTTGTTTCTAGACGTATATTTTAGGGTTGTTGATTACATCACGTACAAAGTAAAAATATCTGTTCCTTAAGTGACATGCATCACGCAATTTTCAAACACAACTGAAATTGTTTTTAGCTCTACTCCCTTATATACGTGGTAAGGACGTATCATTCTATTGCAGCTGTTATTATTAGAGTTAATGACAGGGCTTAAATGTGTAATGTTGTTTTGTTTGTATGAATATGTTAAAGGTTCATCAGTTCTGTTGTCATAACAACACTTGCAAAATGCATTATCAGACTAAATTAAATTGGCATGCTTCATACGTAATTTTTTTTTGTTTCATTTCATATCAATTTCAGGGTCGCTATTTAGAAGTACAAAGTGATAATATCAGTTACTTAAGCATCATGCTTCCCGAAATCTTTAAACAGAACTTAAAGTATTCTTAGCTGTACACCCGTATTGATGTGGTTAGGACGTATCATTCCATTGTTGTCACTATTTAGAATTAATGACAGCTTAAATATGCAATGATGATATTTTTTTGTATGAATATGTTAAAGGTTCATCAGTTCTGTTGTCATAACAACACTTGCAAAAAGTATATCAGACTAAATAAATTAAACTGGCATGTTTAACACATAAGTTTTTTTTTTATTTCATTTCAGTTTCAGGGTCCCTGATAACTTCAAGTAAAAATTAATAATATTTGTTACTTAAGTATCATGCATCCCACAATCTTCAAACAGAACTAAAAGTATTCTTAGCTCTACACCCTTATTGATATGGATGTGACGAATCATTCTAGTCCTTGGTGGTGTTAAAATTTGAGAAATAATATTTGTTTCGGCGGCGACATTTTGAAACCAGCAAAGCGCGTTTGTGTAACTTACAGTGTAGAATTGTCAGCATTGAAAATGTGTAGCTTAAGAACATAAACAAATTGTCCTTCCTCAGATTTTGTTGTGAAATGCAAAAGACTAAATGGTGCACTCGCCGACAGCACTAAAATAATTGCAATGTAGAGGTACACATCTATTAAAAAATAAAAATAATCTTCCAGATTGTCTAAAGAATAAGTTGCGATTTCAATGAACTATTCAATTATTCTTCCTTGCTTAACTATAACCAGATATGAATTGAAAGTGCTCAAGTGTTTCATTATATATTGCCTTTGTGTGCAAATTTGAACCTTTGCTACATGTTTGCAACTTCGATTGAAAGTGTTATGATCAACATAATGAACAAAATTCACCGCAGATCAATGCTAAAGGTGATTAAGTATTCAAATAGGTACTTAGCTGACATAAAAATGCGACATGACTTTCAATGCTGTTATAACCTGGTATAATGATCAATGTACACAGCATATTTTGCCAACTTTTATCAAGTAAATCCCATTATTATACACCTGCTGCCGTAACCTATGGGAGTTTGACCGTCCAATAACTTTCCGTATTTTGTATAGTACGCGGAGTCCCGAATACGGGAGACGCGCGACGCGTCTCCCGTAGGGTTTGTAGCAATTTTATTTCAACAATCGCGCGCGATCCACTCATATCGCGCGTGCCGCATCCCTCAAAATTTACCATAGAATTAGTTTATACGGACGATTAATGGAGGGGGTGTAGAATAATAGGGTTATACACAAAATACGGCCCTGTATGGACTCGGGCTTAGTGAGTAACGTATTGAACTCGCCTTGGGCTCGTCCAATACGTCACTCACTGAGCCCTCGTCCATACAGGGCCGTATTTTGTGAATAACCCCATAGTATATATCCCTAATTAGGAAAGTTCATTAAATATGCAAAAATACTTAACGAATTTCAATAACATGTATTATAGTTTCTTAAATATATGTAGCAAGATTCATCAACTTTGCTTGAGTAAATTCAGATATATATCCCTAATAAGAAATGTTCATTACAAATGCAAGTAAGGAATTGGCTGAAATAAAACTAGTTAATGACTTTCAATGTGTTATATCAGAGTATCTTCAATGTACATTTATGCCATCGTTTGGGCGAATCAGGTGGCTGCTTTTAGGTCCTTGGCAAATAAAAAAGCTTCCAGCAATACAAATTTCGCATACTCAACTTTAACGCTTTGAGACGTAAAATTTCACAGGTGGCTAAATTTTCCCGCACGCGGAAAATGATCTTTGAACCATTGGCTTGCAAATGGACCGCGTGGTTTTGATTTCTACCGTTGTTTTCAGGAGTTAGAGGCGATCTAAAAGGGCGCAGTACAGAGAAAGATATAGATTTGCATTGCCATGGCTCCCAATCGTGGAAATACCTCTCCGATAAGCAATGAGGTCAACTAAAAAACGACAACAGAGTTGATATACGGGTATCTAGCAAATCTTTCTATTGGTCTTATGCCTTATGCGGGATATCGGAGTGCAGGCGGGAGAAGATTGCAGTATAAGCGCGCCAACCCAAATCACTGCATGGACATCACATTTACGAAATCGAAGTCCAAAGTCCACTACGTCCATGTTAGAAGAAGAGAGGTTTTCCATCACACGGGAGCATATCGCCAAAAATTTTGCACAGATAGCGTTGCACTGGCATTGAAAAAAAGGTACATTGGACGCGGGCAGTTTCCCTCGCTATCGATAGGAAATGCATTGAGCGAGACACACTCCCGGGTTCTTAAAAAAAGGATCCCATTTACGGGGCGTTCAAATAGAACTATTTGCTGTGATACATAGCATAGGCGTATTTGTTTGTGATGCTGCGAACAATATGCGACGAAACAGACTTCTGATTAAGGTAGCTCGCTTGGGGAACAGGTCATCCCGACCCCTGTCCGCTTCGACCCCAGTAATATACACTGGTTTTGGTCACCTCGTACCAAAATCACTTCGATACCGTTACACTTTTCACGTTATGTGACATTTTACTGAATATTTAACGCAACATTGCTAGAGAGAATGGATGATGTTTCTGTGATAGAACTATTTGCTTCGAAATTATAATTTGGCTGAATATGTTTGCCTTCATGTCCGCGGAGACGATTCAACATGTTCTACGACGAAGCAAATACAAAAATTGAAAAGATCAATAAAATGGCTTCACAAAGGCTGAAATACGCGATACTCGAGGAAGTATGAAGTTTGTGAAATGAAATCAAAATTGACAACACAAGTGTTTGTCTCGGATAGTACGACTTGAAGTATTCTCCAGACCGTTTTTTTCCCGTACGTTGCAGTATTTGTCAGTAACAAATATTTGAAATACATTTTTTGCGATGAGCTGGAAATTTGATTAATATCGAGTTAATGTCCATACATATTCCGTTATTTACTTGGACACGTTTATTTTCTCAATCCGCAATCTGCGGACTACGAGCTGAAGTACAATGACTGCTCATGTCAACGATCGTTTCTCCCTCTGCAGAGTTTCTGTATCCCGTTCAAAACTCTGTACCTCGATGACGCGATAGTAACGCTATGTAGCTTTGCAGTGTTGAAAACTTATGGTAAAATGGCCACCACGTCTAACCATAACACGAACTCGAACAGCTAAGTAGCCGGTTTCTTTGTGTAAAAAACTGACAAGTGAAGACTGTGCTCCTTGAAATCAATTAACGTTACAATCTTCATTAAGAATTCAAATTCACTATTTTCGGCATTAGCCATGGGTGCGTTACCAACTAAAATTGTTGACTGACGAACCAAAACACATCAGCATGTGAAGTGTTGATGAACATAATGAGAATGTTATCGTAGGATACTGTGTGCGTCTGTTGTCAACGTAATCCAAACTTATAAAAATGCTCGGTCTCAGGCGCTGAATTTCCGACGTTTGATCTCTCATACGTCTGTTTTCTGCATTTTGGGTTTAAATTGAGGAAAATACCCAAGCAAGAAAACAAAGACACACAGGTTGTTATTATATAATAGCAATAACCCCGCAGCAGTTGGGTATACACTCGATTTTGGTACAATTCGCTCCATATAGCACTCGCCTATTGGCTCGTGCACTGTACCAAAATCAAGTATTTACCCTCCTGCGGCGGGGGTTATTGCTTAAATAGAAGGTTATACTTCAAGAATATCTTATCCATTTTTTAAGGTTGCTGCCACAATAATGACATTTCAGGCTGCCAGAGGTAAGTTTGTACGAAACATAATACACAAAGTAGTCTCGCCTTATCAGATAATTGTAATGAGTGCTTTTTGTGGCTGATATATGCATCACAAGTCTAACAGACAGAAAGACCACCTTTACATTTCTGAGAAAAATTGAATTATTTTGTGCCGGTCAACATAATTAAGATAACTTGCATGATGACCAGCTCACACTTGAAAACATTCAAATATCTTTTATGACCAAGCAAGTGATAATGCAATGTTACTAGCGTACTATACGAAATCATGATATTTATTGTCGTTTCCTCTGTAAGCACAGGCGCATGACGGGCTTTTATAATCACTTGTTTGTAATTTAAATGTTGAAACATACATTTCATTAAAATATGTGCAAACGGAAATCTTGCGGGCAGCTATTGAGACATACAGTGAACAGTGCCCCGTGCATGGCTGTGACCGCTCAGCTCTACTGTTAACGTTACTAACTTTATACAAATGGCGAATTTTAAAATCACTTGTCTACTATTTTCATGTTGAAATATACATTTTATTGATAACTATGCGAACGGAAATCATGAAGGAAGCTTTTGAGATATACAGTGAGCAGCGCCCAGAACACGGCTGTGGCCACTCGGTGGCCACATCTTGTACACATTAATCTAAAGGTACGAAAGTATTGGGAATATAATTTTTAAATTAGACAAACTTAACGGTTATTGGCCATCCTCGAGATTCAAACTTTAACTTAATCAAGGGAACACTTACAAAAATCGATCGATCGGCTTCCTGACTTGTAAATTCAACATCGGCCCTACCTACGGCTGATAATTAGCGCAATGGCTTTTTTTACAGACAAGTCCCGTGCCAGAGCCATTTTTAAAGTGTGAAGCTTGAAGTTGACGTCATTGTTATTCGTACTGAGGAATACAACCTTCAAAATGGCGGTGTGACGGGAGTTGTCCGGAGGTAAAATTTAGCGACTTACCAGCAATTACATGGCCCGGTGCAGTTTCTGTGTTTCAAGAACCCAGTCGATCGGTTTAGTACCACAGAGAAGTCTGAATCCCTAGGGTTGTCAACAAAGATTTATTTTACGGATTATATTTAAATTATATTCCCAATACTTTCGAACCTTTAGAGTAATGTGTACAAGACACAGCCGCAGCCGTGTTCTGGGCGCTGCTCACAATATGTCGCAAAGTCTGTCCGAATGATTTCTGTTTGCACAGTTATTAATAAAATGCATGTTTCACCATAATATTCAATTACAGACAAGTGGTTTTAAAATTTGCCGAGTGCATAAGCATGGAGTAACAGAGTCTCTGCTAACTCAATGGTATAAGTAACAGCAGAGCTAAACGACCACAGCCGTTCACTGCACTGTCGATGGGCACTGTTACTGTATGCCTTAATGTCTGGCTGCGCGATTTCCGTTTGCACATTTGTTGATAAAATGCATGTTTTCAATTTCATCGTGCGCCTATGCTGTAAGTGGACGGATAACACCCATTGAAGGGTTCTGCAATAATATTAAATCTTGTTTTGAAAGGAAAATGTCTTAAAAGGTTATATTATGTCATGATATGATGTTTTGTTTTATATCCATAGAGAAAACAAACGCTATAATTTATGTGTGGAGTTGTTGTACGTTTTAGGCTGTCTGTATGGAATTGGAGTATATGAATGAGACTAGAGGATTTGTGTGCTTTAAAATCCTTACTTTAAACATTGTAGATTTTCATATGACCTAAACCACAGGCGGCCCGCACACTATTGATAAACTTATAATTGAGTTTTCCTCAGTTTTCTCTATCAGTTCCTCTTCTTTTCTTCATGCTCTGACTGATCGTAGTAAATAAAATAAATGACTATATAGCCTAATATAGTCTCTTGGCTCTTCATTTATTTTACACCCCATTACAAGGACGTTTGTCTCTCAAATACACACATCATGTAATTAATTAGTCAACACAACTAATTATTAGGGGTTTTATGTGTTGGTCAACACGGCGAAAGATAGGAAAGGTAACATCTCTAGCTTTCCAATGTTGACCAACCCTTGATAAGTCCATGGATTAGCATAATTAGTTGTGTTGACTAATTAATTATAAGATGTGTATGTGAGAGAAAAGCGTCCTTGTAATGGGTTGTAAAATAAAGAAAGAGTCAAGAGGCTTGGTTAGGTTATATAAACCATTCATTTTATTTACTCCGATCAGTCAGAGCATGAAGACACAGTCCCTCTATCCATAAAGGGACTCTACGAAGAAAGGAGAGGAACTGATAGAGAAAACCGTGAGAAAAACTCAATAATAAGCTTATCAATAGTGTCTGGGGCGCCTGTGCCTAAACCTTAACCTGATAACATTTTTCGATTCGTAGTGAGTGGTAACTCATTATGTACCATTGGATCAACATCTGGCAAAAGTATTGATTACATGCGAGTAGACCTTCTGCAGCAATTTGAAAAAGCCAAGCATACTTGCGAAGTTCATGGCTGGCATCTGGCAATGTTTCACTCAAAGGCAGATCTAGATAATGCCTACAGCCAACTTTGTCCTAATTTTCCACACGATGGATTGTTTGTTGGCGGGGAATGGAAGAACTCTACATGGCATTGGGTGATAGATAATACTGTTATCGATTTTCGTTTTTCTTCGGATATTGATTTACCGCATGGAGACCTAGACAAAAAGTTATTTATCAGACAAGATGCTTGTCCCTTGTACAGCGTCGTAGGAGGAAATGGTACATTTGAGAAACCCTTCATCTGTATGCGAGGTAAAGTTAAAGAAATGATATCTTTATTTAGACTCATTTTTTTTGACACCATGGCACAACGCGCCAAAGGTGTCCTATGTCTATATGTGTGTCCGTCTGTCAGGCTGTCCTTCTGTCCGTCCGTCCGTTGACTGATAAATGTTACAGGCAATTTATCAGGCAGGTGCCATTTTTTTCACAACTTAGAAAGCATTGAGTCTAATGTCATTTTATTTAATGTAATACATAGCATTGTCATGATAAGATCTAGATCTAATTAGATTTTGGTGGGTTTGGCATCTAATTGATTGCTCTTTAGCATATTTTAATTACCTTTGTTATTTCTCAAGACATCCTAAGCCAATTTTGACATGACTTTGCGTGTACTTTTATTACCCTAAAACCTAACTATGCTGAAAGTTAAGTGGCGTTGGCTTTATTAACTGTCATTTGTATATTGAATGAATTTGTGTAATTTGGCTATATTCAATAATTTCTCAAACAGATATACATTCAGAACGGCTGTACAGAATCGGATTAGATTTGCTGCAAATGTTGATCATAAAAAGAATCATCCGCATTGAAAGACAAAAATGTTTGACTTGAAAGTTAATTGCATATGAGATGAAATTTTATTATACGGGATGTATATCTGAAATTGCTAGATCAATAATGATGAAACTTGCTATGTATATTGAAGATATACTTCAGCCAAGTCTTAATGTCCATATTTAATGAGCTTTCCTAATTACCATTGATATGTTACGTGCGGTGTATTCTCAAGTCTCACTTTGATTCAAGAGGGCTTTATTTGTAACAGTAATTGAAGGTTACAATGCTCGAAATAAGGATGTACAAGTAAAGGTTCAATAATAATTTTTTGGTTATAGACTTCTAATCGAATTCATAATGTGTTTCTATAAATTTTTCAGTTTGGGCACTTTGCATTTACTCGAAGCAACAGCATAGCAAATGCTTGTTTCCCTCTGTTATTTTTCATTTCCATGATAAATTGATTCACAAGTATGGGATGATTATGAATGAAGGATTCACCAGTGCCACCAAAAAGTACCTAAAATTAATAGTTATAACAAACTTTCTGCAGAAATTACGAAACACCGTTCAAGAAGGTATAAGACAATTTATGAAAATGTCAGTGTCTGACGTATCTTTCATGATATTGGAGCAAAACTACATAAGTTTCAGATCCATACTCCTGCAAAAATCATAGTTTTATTGCAGATATTGCTATTGAGTTGAAATTGATAAACGTTAAACCCTTCGCCACATTCTATTAATGATAAAAACACGAATAACCAAGGCTAATTGAAGCCGTATGGTCTTTTACAACATATTTTGCTGTGTAGTAAGGTTTTTTACACTTTCAGGGCTAATTTAATACTCTCTTTCTCGTAGGCTTAACCACCAATGGGACTGCATAATGTGTATGCTTTTGTATTTTGCAGATCATCAATCATGTTCTTTCGAAGACGGTCTTGATCGCGCTGGATCTGACATAACTGGCATGCCGGTTCAGAAATCATCGGCTGAGGATTGCTGTGATGCCTGCCTTGAGACATTTAGTTGTAAAGCATGGACGTATGTCAAATCCGGTCAAAGGAGGGGCGAATGCTGGTTGAAGCATAGTGTTCCATCAACAAGCGAAATGTCTTGTGTAATATCGGGTATGGTACAAGGTAAATAAAATATCATATGTCACATTATGGCAGAAAACCATAATCTCAAAAGTGTCCTGTTAGATACCTGTTCACTTCGTTTCCTTATCCCACACACCGCGGCCTCAAGGTAGCTAAATTCACACTTACTCATATTTGGAGCCTTTAATTACATATTGATTTGCAGAAAAACCTAAGCATATTGATTTCATCCGTATATGTTTAAATTTAGCCTCAGGGTAATTATTTTTGCAACAACTTTTCATGTCTATTTCTACCAAGAAATTTTAGGAGTTTGTGCGTATATGTTTTTACCACTGAAAGCCATTTCTCTGACTATGTACTGCCGAATTGTCGCAAATATTGTACTAGAAAACTAGACAAAGATACTTATGTTTCATTATTACAAAACCTTGTCACTCTTGCCAAAGCAATATGACAAAGCTTTAAATAAAGATGTATGTAAAAATATTGTTTTAAAGGGAAAAGAAGTGCGGTAATATGTTGAACGATATTTAAAGCGTCAACATTATATCTTGTGGTACGACCTCGTTAAATAAACACAAAATTACTGTTCTTCTGATTGAGAAAAAATGATAAATGTTACAGGCAATTTATCAGGCAGGTGCCAGTTCTTTTTTGAACAAGGCTGCATATATAGTTTTGGCTTTTCTGTTCCACAAAAGGCAATAAACATCAACACAGTAATAAATGTGCTTGAAGACTTCACACACATGTTGACAATTTGTTCTTACCATTTGTTATTGACTTCCATGATAAACGTTACTCTTTTATTTCATTTCCTATTTTGTTCTGGACCACGTCTGTATTCAGATGCAAAGCGACCTGATGTTGTCTGCCCACTTAATATTGAAACCATGGTATATCTCGACATGCCCACTGTCTCTTTGTCATGGCGACTCCCGAATGCCTCAGACAATTCTGGTACTGTCCGTATATCTGGAAGCCATGAACCTGGAAGTAATTTTTCAGTCGGTTTAACCACGATTATCTATGAGGCTGAAGATCATTTTGGCAATACTGCTTACTGTTGTTTTAATGTTACTGTGAAAGGTATGGTTAAAAGGATAGTTCGTGTTTGAATAATAATCACGGTTTTTTTCGGTTTTGTTGTTGTTGTTGTTGTTGTTGTTTTAATTTATTTTAGGCGATGGAATGTAGACAATTGATATCTTAAACACAGTTTGCTTGCATTAACAACCGTAGAAACATCAAGGTCTTATTCATCAATTTCAATGAGTCATTTAACTTTCTCTTAGATTTCGCTTAATATATATTTATAGAATGTTACTTAGGAAATGCATCAGAAACCTCACTACCTCCTTTCATTTACTTATCAACATTTTAGCTTTCTTACTCACTTCAGCCATATGCTGATTTGTTAATTCTATTCTCGTGGCTAAATTATTTTATCTTGCCTGTACCCATTTATCCCTCAATACGTTTGAATTTGTAACACAGTGTTCTTCCCCTTACATTTTCGTTCGATTTTATTGTTGTTCTAATGACCGTAAAAGCTGATCAATATAATTTGTTGAAAAATTTCCGTTTGTTTGCTTTACACTATGTGCAACATGTACAAAGCTGTGCCACGCCCTTTATTTGAAGATTTAAATGGAATCCAGGCGAACGTATCAATATCAAAGGTCAGTTAAATACCATCCATTGCCTTTGGTCAGGGACCTGAAAGTATACACGTGTTTCAAAAAAGGTAATAATGGTAAATGTCATAAATATAATACCATTCACAAGTCCGCACAAGTTAAAGACAGGCATCAACTTGTCGAGACTGTACTGTGTTTTCTAAATAATGTCATATCACATTTGGGACAAGAATACTTGACATGTATTATATTTTATAAAATGGTCAATTTAAAGTATTGGAAAAGTTAAACATTAAATGTAACATCTAGTATTCCATCGACGAAAAGAATCAGTTACACCAAGGTTATTTGTATTAACATGGAAAATTAATAAAAAATTACTTTTTCTTTCGATATAGTTTTATTATAGATTTTTCCAACAGCAATAAACTTTCCCTTTTCTTTCTTCCTTAAAAGGCTATTGAAAGTTTTGGTAAATTATCCAAAGTGATCGGCGATCTTTCTGTTTTTAATGTTTCCGCAGAAGAAATCCAGATCATGGCCCAAGGTAGGTCTACATTGTTTGACTCAACCACAATAATTAAAGCTCAAGAAATAAGATATTCAATTGTTTTGCTTTATTAAAGGGGAAGTTCAGCGATGCTGATTTTTACATAAATGCTTGTTTTAGGGTCGCTTATTACGAAAAACTATTGTCGCCATTTTTAACCCACGCGACCTTTAACCAAAAATGGATAAAAATAGTGGCGGAAGTTGCAGTATAATTCTTCATTACTAGATGTCTCTTGAATCATGGGAAAACATCGCCAAGTGATATAGAAGGGACCATCTTCCGATGGGTATGGCATTGTCACACACGTTTACACTTGGCTGTGCGTATTGATATTACTTTTGTTTATTTTATGCGAATACGCACAGCCTGGCGTAAACGTGAGTGAGCGGACGATGGCATTCCCGTCGTAAGATTGTCCCTGTCATATAGTGTGATGAAAGCGCCAGGCATGGTACTTTTTCCCCCCGATTCAAAATACATGGAGTTGATGAAGCCCTAAACTGCAACTTCCGCCTCAATTTACACCAGTCATGTATAGCAGAAAGGACTTTTTCTGTAATAACTGACGCAAGCATATAATCAGCCTTGGTTAACCTTCCCTTTAAATTCAGATATTGTTCAATTAGCGTTCCAAGTTTATCATCTAGTGTAACCATTAAAACACTTTAATAATTCGTATTTCAACATTATCAACCGACACATGTGTTACATCTCGGCGCTATGATTGCTTATCCGTTCAGATATTTTAAAAATTACCCTTGTTTAGTTTTAAAATTGACTAGAAAATCTACTTACCTATAATTGAATTATTTACACAATGTTAACATTTCGCGTGCAAGTGTATTGATATTATAGTTTCTTTAAATTGCACTACTCCTAGGTCTCAGAGCGCTTTACACATTCAAAATGATAAATACCAGAAAAGCAAAAGAGAAGAAACTTACAGTGTAAAACAGTCATCAGGTGAAACACGTGACGTACATGGTTTAAATGATGAAAACTTTGCAGAGTAAATAGCAGAACAAAATCAATAGGTCAACAGTACCAGAACTACACGAATTTAAGGGGACAATGACTCCCGTTGATGAGGTGCGCAGACAGAGTGTGAACGCTCGTAAACCTTAATGAACTTTCCAAGCGCTGGCACAAAAAAGTAATGAGTCACTCGAGCTGAGAACTCTGGCACGGCTGTATATCCCGATCAGGGAAATGAGATAAAGTGGTACAACAAGATGAATTATTTTAAAGGTCGTCAACAAGATTTTGAATTTAATTCGAGCTTCAACCGGCAGCCAATGGTACATCAATGAGTAATGTTGTCATGTGATCAAAACGGCAAGCTGCGGCATTCTAAGTGCTTGAAGGCTTGCGAGCTGAAATTTCCTAACCGCATACAAAACATTGTTGCAATAATCAAGCTAAGAAATGAAAAATGTGTGGACCATTTTTGTATAGTTGGTTTGACAAACAAGTCGCACAATTACATATCTATGGTATCAGTGCTATTTTTATCTTTTATTCAATGTCAATAGTATTATACAAATCACTATTGAAAATGTCTTTTGTGTTCTGACAAATATAAATTCAAATCAACACAGACATATTGCAGTCAATGAATGAAGGCATTGAAAAACTACAGAACTTTACAGCAGGACGCGAAGAGACCTACCATGACAGTGATGTGTTGATGGAATCTGTTCTTAAGGCAGCAGATAGTCTTGCTAAATTTGTATTACGGAACACTGAACCTTCCAGCGGTCCCCTGTTAGTGGAAACGCTTTCCATCCGTTTGAACTTAGACAGTGATTCTGTGGAGAAACTCGCAAACGCTTCAGTAATGATGGGGGATGGAAACGGATTTATACTGCCTCCAGCAGAAGCCCTCTTTCCGAATTTGTCACAACAAACTACTGTTAACAGAATTGTAAGTAGAGAACAACATACCGAAGTCAAAAAGCGAGTGAGTGTTTTGTGCTCTTGTGATTCACCTGTAGATGATCTGTTGTAAAGTGGCTGTTTGTTTTGAATTTTGTTGGTGCAAGATGTCAAAAAGCAAAATCACTACAACATGAGAATTATACGAGCTGTCCGCATATCAAAAAGACATAAAATTACGTACTTTAAATATGACGAGCATTTCGAGATTAATTAGGTGGCGTCCTTGCATTAGTTGCTTGCTTTAGTTCATTATAAAAAGTTATTTATATAAAAATATATTTGTTTCAGTCAATATTTATGTTCTAAAGATTATTTTAGAAATCTGAGAATAACACCTGAGTGTGTGTAAGCTTTGTCAGTTTTTGTTCGAATTTCTCCTGTAACGGCAGGAAATAGCCATCTTGTGTTAACTTCTTATGATCATTTCGTTTATTTTTCTATTTGTATGTCTAATACTTATCTTCTACGTCTTTGTGAGTTTTTTGTATGCATTTTCATGTGTCCAGTGCAACCTTTATTCTCTTGAATGTTATTGTTAGATATGTGAGAGAGAGATAGAGAGAGAGGAGAGAGACAGACAGACAGACAGACAGACAGACATACATACAGACAGACAGACAGACTAGAAGTGGTTTTGATGTATCGACTGTTTTGATTTGTTTGTTATTTTGCTGATTGTTTTTCTTTAACATTATTTTGCTGTGCTCAACTTATCATCTAAAGGTTACTCTTCCTTCAACAGATTATATGGCTGAAAGGAAGCTTATTTCAACGTGGAAATAACGCAAATGATGTCCTCAGTTTATCATTCACAGACAGAGAAGGCAATGAGCTACCAGGTAAACCCAAGCACTTACTATTTAAAATACCATGTTTTACCAACACGGCCAACACCTTTACTTTTTCCACCTCAGCCGAAAAAGAAAATTTAATTCAACCATATTGGGAGTATTTGTGGCTATCTAATTTTTCCTCGAAAATTTAGGTATACATCACACATCTTGCAAGTAATTATTCACATTCTGCTACTATATAGAGGCTGGTACTTTTCAGTTTTCACGTGAAATCAACAGTGCCCAATGCCATGAGGTGACACGTTATCTTATACTCGTTTGTACCTTATGTCAATAAGAAGTGCCATGTCGCTTTCTGAAAGTGCTACTCAGAATAAGATTAAGTCTGCAATACAGGTATCATTCAGCCAAATCCGTAATGTTTAAATGATACTTTGAAATACAGAAGGTTTAAAATTCAAATACAACTTTTATTCCTTCAATACATTTTCATGTTCAACGTCTAGTGAATGACACAAAAGAAGATATCAGCATCATATTCCCATCTGACCCTCCAAGAACAGACACAAACGTATTGATAAACGGTGTATACATTGAAGCTGATGGCATCACGTACTTCAGGACAACAGCCAACGTAAGTGATTTTTTGTATGTGTATGTGTGCCCTTCTCACAAACACACGTTTGCACGTTTATATTATTACAATTTGAAAAAGGTATGAAACCCCGGATTTGATAGACCTTTATATTCATTGCATATTTTTCTCCAATATTTGTCCCAATCAATTGACTTCAATTAACGGGACAAAGTCGGCCATTTTCTACAAATTTTTCGATAGTAAAATTCCCCAGTCAAATCAGTATTAGACCCAAATAGAGACCATAGATTGCTTCAAGGATATATTAAAGCGCCTTCTTACTCTTTACAGAAATTTTCAATGTTTGCCTGGGCGTCCGCGCGATTTGAATTAACGGCCATGGTTGAACCCCTTCACATGCTATATTAATGCGCACACTACTTCAGATCATCGTTTGGTAGAGTGCGTGAGCGGCCTATAACCTTCATACAACCTTCAGTAAAATGGATAACGATGAACACACACCAAAATGAATTACTGTAAAATAGTGAAACTTACATGTAAAAGGGACTTTGCTCGTAAGCTTAACTATTCATTGAATTACATGGACTGTGAAACAGAAATAATGCCATAGACCCACTTGTTCTACGATATAACTAAAACCATGTAAGTGTTCGTGATACTGATAGTGCAACAGTTACAGAGTCATACATTTTCTTTGCATTTTATGGTGAGCAAATATTGATCATAAACCTGCATCTTCATAGACGTTTATTAAGGGCATTTTTCTGCCATTCCGTGATTTTTTTTCAAACATGGCATAATCCAAATGATCGAAGATTGAAACATCGCACCCGGGGGTGCGACTGAATATCAGTGACATCGTGGAACCGCCGAGTACTATCGATCGTTGGTTACCTCTTGACACACAAATTCTGTATGAATGTTATTAACGGGGGATTTATCTGTGCCTCATGTAATTATTTGTTACAGTTGAACGGTATTTCGAACCACAAGTGAGTACATGGATCGCAATGACCGCGACTTCAAATAGCAGCAGTCACCATTGTCTTCCGGTCACTCGCATCGCATGGCAGTCTTACAGCTTTTGCTGCACTGACTGACAGTGGTTTGCCCGAAGTCAAAGACCGCTAAACAAAAACAAATAGCCGCTTATAGGAAACCCCTTTGATCAATAATTGCGGTGAATACCGTAAAAGTCATGCCTCGAACAGGAACTCTTCGTTTGAATCTTTATCTTAGACTTGATCCATGTCGCCTAGTTTTCCTCGGCAGCTCATTACTGTAGCTGGCCAAGCAAGGCGTTCGCCACACGACTACGCAACAGCCTGCGTCGGTCTGCTGATGTTTTGTCCTTCAGTTTTGATACCTAGGCCCTATATGCCCACAGACTTGAAGCAAGTCTGTCTTTATCTGCACAATTTTGTGTTCGCCGGTACGGCTGAAACCACAAGACTGATTCCACTGGACATGCATCACTACTGGAGGCCTATAGTCGGTAACACACAGCCCTAGCTGCCATGCAGACTCTGAGCTGCAGAACATTTTTGAATGGACGAAGCCTGGGTTGAAACCTATACCCGGGAGTGAAACAGATGTGTAGGGGATGAAGTTCTTAGTCTAACAATTGTTTCTTTTAGACGTGATAAGAAAGAAGTATAAGTATGTCTTGCCGGATTTAAACAGTATCTTACGGCGTATTCACGCAGTCATGACCAGAGGACCGGGCATACACAGCATGCAGTGCCCACAATGTACGCGTCAGTTGCCAAAGTATATTGCTTCAATCTGGCGATCACCTCAATACTAACGTGACAGTCTGCTGAAGTTTCTTCCTTCATTTTACTCCCTTTTGATATTTCTATGCTCACAGTCCATCGGCAAGTAAGTCTACATGGAGGCACAAACGAGACAAAAACAATCCGATATTAGCCAATACGTCAGAGTGAGCGAGAGAGACTGTGAATAAACACTGTCGTCGGCAAACGGCTCCGTCATTGTTGCAGCTTGTCGTCAAGATCTGCATGCAAAGCTGACCGTCAAAATGTAACTTCAGCAGACGGCTTCGATAGTAAGCTTAGGTGAAGCAGGACGGGTCACTGTGAGTGTTTTTTTTCACACGCGCCGATGCTCACAGCGGTGAACAGCCGATTTAATGGTCATTCCTTCTCGCGATGGTTTTATTTATCGTGTCTAAAACTGGGAAGGAATATATGCATGGTCACCTATTCATTCAGTATCTTTCAACATGTCAAACAATATAAATAGGGTCTCGTATCAAACAAAATTCATAAAAAATGGCCGACTTTGTCCCTTTAAGCACTAATCATGCGTGTCTATTGCAGATATCATATGTGCCACATGCCACAGTTATCCATTTGGAGAGCTCCGAGGAATTTTCTGTGAACGTCACGGCTAACATTTTCAAAGACTGCGGAGTCATTAATTCCACTCAATACAGTGGTTACCAGTATTCTGTTGATGCCCAGTTTAACAGAGGACAATCGAGTATATTTATCCCTGAACACGAGTTTCCGTTGACTGGAACATATAAAATAACTGTTGCCTTACCACAAAGTAAGTTCTAATTTTGTTATTTCTAATACGGAGAGGCTTAAATATCTAAAATCAATGTAGAGAGACCTAGGCAGTGGTAGTGAAAAAGACCTAGAGTATAACCACAAACGAAATGCGAATCGTAGGGCAGACAGCAAGATTCTCATGTGAGCGTTTGTGTGTTGGTTTCTTGTTTGTTTGTTTGTTTGTTTGTTTGTTTGTTTGTTAAAGTTAAAGGCTTCTGGGTGATATAAAAATTCGAATATGTTTTATCTACGGAGTGGCAGATGACAAATATGATGATAAATGAATAAAAGATGCGATGCAAATCTGTGGCGGTTAAGGAAAGTAATAACTAATAATAAAAAACCGATACAGTAATCATGGTCGGAATAAAAATAAATTGTCACGCGGTTGACGCTTTGCCCTTACATAATGACAAATGATATTAGTTTTTGTAATACATACCACTCGATAATATTACATAACACACACTTTTATTGTTTTTCATGTTTTGACAATTGTACACAATCATGATGATAATTGCAGAATAACAATTGAGAAAATGAAATATATTGTCTCCTCTACTAACGAATGACTTGATAGTTATCTATTTTTTGTTCATTATTCAACAATATGCAGTGTCAATTGTTTCTACTTTGTTTTATATTATGTAGAGCATGATGTCCGTCTTTCAATGCACGTCAAGCAAATCATGTGTGGTTACCTTGATGAGATATCTGGCACCTGGAACAGTGATGGTTGTAAGGTAATGATTCAAGATCAATCGTTGAACGAACACGTTTGAATCCTTTACTAATAATACTTTCGATCATTAAAATGTAAAAATATCACAGGTCTGTCACGTATCACTTTTTTCAGTGAATGTAGAACACGCAGCACTTTAATCGAGTTAATATCTGAAACAATGATCCATTTTTTATTTATTCGCAGGTATCACCGGCTTCTAACTTGACCTCGACAGTTTGCCTTTGTGATCATCTGACAGCATTCGCGACAAGAGAAAACTAGGACAAAACACTTCGGCAAATGATGGCCATTGTAATTTACACAGCACTATCAAGGGGACGGAGAAGTCTTATGCACATGAGTAATAACATCAGAAATGAACACTTAATTCAACAATTCGCCGATTAGAGTGTCATTTATCAACATTTAATATAGAGTAGAATTCTGTCGAACCTCAAAAGGTTGAGACAAAATAAAATAGTAGATTGTGTAATACCCTTTTCAGAGCTGTAATATGTAGGCCTGATGGCGTCGATTGGTTTATTAATTTAGCCTAGGAGATTTTAGACTACTTTTCTGATTCTCAATTTGTCATTCCAAATGTATTGCCAATACTGTGCAGAAGATGTTTTGACAGGTACATAGATTTTTTTAACATGACATTGCAAATTGTACAAAACTAAGCTCTTAGCGAAACTAAACCTTTAATTAATGTTAATAAGTTCTGTCATGTATTACATTGTGCTGTGTTATTGTAGGTCTTTTTCTCTTGTTTGTCCTAGTAAAATTGTAGCAAACCCAAGACACATTCCTCTCAAGTTTAATCGTTTTAGCTGTTCAGTAATAATAATAATCATCATCATCTTCATCATCATCATCATGATCATCATCCAATTATTATTATCAGAGGTGTTTACCCGATATCGCCTGTTCATGAGTTGTATCAGCATGAGTGTCCTTTTTGCTGCTTGTCGAGTGTCTGACGAAGCGCAAATGACACGAACGTTGATACAACGCAATGGACAGGCGATATTGGCTAGTATTATCATATACCCATGCCCATATTGCTTCATCCTTGTGACGTTCACCGTAAATATGCCGTGATATTTCACGGGAAACGTCGAGATATGCACGATAAACGAGTTTTCCCGTACTACATCAGCAGTTAGTTGGTAAACGACGTAAACAAACAAAATGGCTGCTGCTCCGAACCTGCGAAGCGATGTTGCCGACGTAAAAAAAGGGCTTCGAGGAACACGGGTATTTCTGGTTGCCAAATACGGAAATAACATGTTGAGTCTTGTAATGTTTTCCCGTGTTTTTCCTGTTAAAGTTTTCGTTTGCATTTTGCCGTTCGCACGACGCCGGCACTGTGCATGGTCTACATGACGTGACGTGACAGCGATGTCGTGCAAGACGACGACTGTTGACGTGGCAACTCTCAGGGTCAACAAACACAATGGCGACCCTCTCTACGCGAGCTCCGTGCCGTACAACGATCGAAGGCGATCAAAATCAGGTTATATTTAAAGCAGAGGAAAGTTTTTTAATCGGTTACAATTGTGGTAGCATAGTGCACCTTAAAAGGTTCTTCCTGTATGACGATTTTTGTTTCCCGGTGCCTTTCCTCTTGGGATTCATTGAGATATGGAGGACATGTCGCGCTTGATATTGACTTCGTCGGATACTTTATGAATGAAGCCTGTTCACATATAAATATTCCGATATTTATGCGCAAGGCTTTATAAAGTAAAGCGACAAAATTCAGGGTTTATCATACTGTTAGTAAAATTTAAGGGCATGGGTAAATGATAAACCGGTTTATACTCAATATCGCCCGTTCCCTGTGTCGTATCAGCATTCGTGTCATTTGTGCTGCGCCAGACACTCGACTTTGTCTCGCGTGTGACGCAGCAAAAATGACACTCATGCTGATACGACACAGGAACAAGTGATATTGGGTAATAACCTCAAAATCACCGATATACCATATACCTATGCCCAGAATTTTACTAATGCTTACGAAAACCTTAAACTTTTATAGCATATACTCCAAATTGTAAGAACGCTTTTTGGAAAAAGACGTTGCATACTATAGAATGGGTAATCAGCTTGAACAATAAGTAATATACATAATTCAGCTTTGAATAGCAAATATTTCTCTGAAGCATTTAGGACAAATGGGAATTTGCAATACTTGAATTCTTTTGCAAATACTCGCTATTTAAATATCGATATTATTTCCTTTAGCTTATTGTTATTACATTTTGTCTCTCAGTGACTTCAAATGACACAGTTAGATAGTTAAAGATACTTTGAATGAATTTCTCTAAGATTTATGGTCAGCTTATTCTCTTTTAAAAATTTGGTCAGATTTTAACAAAACTCTTTCATTGTATATTTATTTATGATCGTACAAGGTATATTTATGAGACAAAGTGTTCTCTGTTTGGAAATGACAGTCATCTAGTGTGAAATTATAGTGTTAGTTTTTAATGTTTTGCTAAGAATCATTACACGCTTCGGTCACAATGTATATATGAAGAAGAAATTGTGAAGATAGAGACCATTAAACTATTGTATATATATATATATATATATATATATATATATATATATATATATATATATATATATATATATATATATATATATATATATATATTTAAGAATATGCATCAAGGTCTTTGACTTTTTTGAAGAAAATGACTAAACTGTCTGAGCGACATCAAAATGCTCCAGGGTTTCAAATACCATAGCTGATGGACCCCTTCCACGACACTCAGCATGGTTAGCTAGCCAAAGTATATTATGGGCGAACACATAAGTACATTTATTTTAATTCGATGACTTACGTTAACTTGCAAGTTAATAAAACTTATCTCACATCGTGAATTTTATGACGCCTAATTTTTTTGAATGTTTGAAGATGTATGGTGTTACTGTTGATTATATGTGTAGACGTAAGATGTAAATATGCCTTGAAAAGTTAAAAGTCAAATGTGAGTGGCAAAATGCCAGACGGAAAAGTTACCAGCGTGTTGATCGTTCAACGCCATTTGTACATTTTGTCGAATTAGAATAGGATCCATTTTTTTTCTCAGACTGCAAATCTATCCGTCGTTGTGTTGGATTGACCCTTCATGACCCAAACTAGATTTTCAGAAGATCGCTCTCTATCTTTCTTAGGCCCTCTGACACAATGTCAAGAAACTTCTTGGTAAAACAATAAAGAGGTTAAAGATCAAATTACACCTACGCATGCATATTTTCTTCCACTGTCTTAAAGCAAGTAGACATGCCACGTGGATCTGACAAACACTTAAGCCAAAACTAGGACTTTAGGCGCAACGATATACGTTGATTTCTCTTTATGACTTTCCAATTATTTAGATGACCATTTGAATGCAGTGCTTATATATTTTTAGTAGAATTTAGCCCTTTTCTTCCGTTTACTTTGGACCTGATTTACCTCGACTCTCCGATGTAGACAATGAATTACCTTGTATTTTAATCTCTTTATTTACCCAGTTTTCACCGCTGCTTGAATAAACATATCCTAAACTAAAGCAACTGAGGGTGGTTATTTCTTGGAGTGGTTGGCACTTAGCGGATACAAAACGAACCGGACTCCGCCACAGTCGTGTAAAAATCGACCAGGAAATTTCTGAAATCATTTTCGCATTTGTAGGATCGAGAAGGAGGCAAAAAAGGGCAAACAGGTTTTGTCAACATCGTTTCAGTTCAACGCATCGTAGCGATAACGACCTTATGTACTTTCAACAGAACCAGTGAACGTTTTTAGATCTCTCCGCATTTAATACACAATTCCAAGACACTACAAAACAGTAACTGAGATTATTTTGAAAAGCTCCCTATGCAGTGCCACTTAGAATCAATCATAGCTTGATTTTGTATATTTTTGATTTGTGTTTGATTGCTTTGCTCTTCTATCAGTATTGTTAGAATGTTTAGGCTTCTGTGGAAGTGACTGATGATCAGCATAACTTGATCAAAAAACATGAATTCTAAGACGACATATCTAAATCAATGAGAAAAAACTACAACATAAAAGAGATAAGTGAAGGAAGGACTTCACAAACAAACAAACGGACAACAACAACGCAGTGTAACGGTTTTCAACACAAGCCACACAAAGACATTGTAACAACACTATTAGAGCAAAGCAATCAAACACGAACCTACAAACACATAAACTCAAGCCAGCATGGATGACGAAAAAGGATAACCCCTTGCTCAATTTTTGTTTAAATCGTGAATAAACTTTAAATCTACTGCCTAAAGTGCCATCTGCTTAAAGTGGCAACCTCAGAAAAGTCCCGAAGCAAATCACTATAAACGTCTGATTACATAATGATGATAAAATTTCGTTCATTTGAGGATCTATTTAACAGAAGTAAAATATACAAGTAGATGTCAAATGTTTTAGCTCTTGTTCTTCAGAGGGAGGAGAGGCACAATTTTTTCATCGACCAATACTTGAGACTATTAGCAGAAGTCAAGCAATTAAGATCATCGAATATCTGTGTTATTAGATACTATAATTACCGCACATAGTTTTCTCTAGAACGCCCACTGTAATTTTAATTGGAGAGTATGTCAAATGATCAACTACAAAGTTCAATTAGCTTCACACACCTGAAAGTATGGGCAAAATAGTATTCGTTGAAAATCAACATCGTTGTGTCTAATATTCATATTTTTTAAACAAAGAGAAACGACAATTTACAGTAACCTTCATTAGTCCATATTAAGTGCCATAAAACGTGCCGTTATAATATCCTAAAAGTTTCTACAAGTAAGTGTAAATTGCATTTCTTATATGTCTCAAATTTTACTAACATTAAAATGTCAAACATGTCTCGATAACATATCATCTATAAAGTCAGACAAACGAAAGGATGAAGATCAATTTGTAGCGTTCCCTATTCTCTTTTTTCATTACTCACAATAGTGATTAGAAAACTAGTCAACTGAGAGCAATCATCTTATTAGACCCAATATTATGAGCAATTATCTATTCATGTCACTGCTCAATGGGTAATTGCATATACATCGTAATGATTAACAACCTGTGTTTCCTTACTCGTTAATAATAATCGGCCCTGTCAAGTCTGGTTTGAACATGATTGGAACTAGTTTTGGGTAATTGGATGGTGAAGTGATGTCTGTTTGATCGGCAGATGTAAGCTCATCGGCTTTTCTTTTTGAGATGCACACTTGTTTTTATGGGTAATTTGAAATATTGCAACATTAAGATACAGGGCACCTAACATTTTTGAGAATGTTGATACAAATGAAAATCCAATTATCCCCAAATTAGTTCCAATCGTTTTGTTGTCAGTTGAGAATCGGCGACCCTGTGTTTAGCATTGCTGACGATGGACCTTCTTCTTTGTGACAGACATGTTACATTAGTAAAACTATACTCAAAGTGAAACTGACAGGAACATTTGCCGCACTGGGTATGAGCATCCCGTTATTTTGGATGTGGTTAAGTGACATTCTTTACACTTCAACTTGTTCCTGATTTAGCGTATTTGTATGTAATTTCACTTTCTATGAGTCGAATGGAAGACAAATACCTCATGAATCGATTGAGGGGTGTACTGATAAGGAAATCTCGACCCCTTCCTGTCTATATCAAATCTTTTGACAGCACCTAGCGCCATGAGGGGTTTTATCATTTCAAGAGATAAAGATCGTGGGCGTCGATTAAACGACAGTTTTCAGATAATTGTCAAACTAGATATGAGTATTTTTTTGAAGCCAATATAAAAAGCACCGAATATTCTTGCGGTATAAGACAAGTTTGTCATGTAAAATTTCTACATTTTCTGATAAACTTCTTAATATTGAAATACAGATACTCCCAAACAACAGGAAGTCTGCAATTAGTCAAAGGGTGGCATGGAAAGTCCATAAAAGATATTATTTCCCACAAAGGACATCTAGCGTAATATTGAAATGACTCACTCTGCTGCATTCATGGCAATGGAGTGTACATGTTGTTGTCCATACTGTATGTTTATTCTTATGATCTTACTATGGTTCTAGAAGGCTAACTTACATAAAATACGATGATACAGTTCCTGATATCCACACGTCCGTTATTCACGTCACGTTTGCATGTATTGAGCGTCTTGCACAGTATTACTTCTAGGAAAAAAAATCTCCGTCACGGTGAGAAAAATGCTATGATTGAATACAACTTTCTCATCTCCGCCAATAGTTTGTTTGTCACATGAAGAACGGAAGATGTTCGTGCCGTTATCTTATGTAGATAATTGACATTTTCTAAAGGTTATTACTATTTATGTTTAAAGTGGTCGAAGTGCACTCTTTACAAAAAATGCATATGAATGGTACAAAGCTTCGGACCAACCAATGATTAACTTGTTTTTCAAAGATTAATGCCACCTCATTGACAATTCTCGCAAAATTAGGTGTTACGTGACAGAAAACAAACAAGAGGATGAACTCAGCAGTTTCCGTATAGAAAAGAAATTAATAATGAAATTAAAACTAATTGCAAAGTCAGCGATAGAATGCAAACTGTAAAAGTGTACAGGCTACTTATCTCAGCTGGGACGGCAAAGCTCCTGCCTCAGAGTTGTAACAGTCTGTAGGATGAAGGAACAGTCCTTGGCTTGCAGGCTTGAAGTTGAACAAAGTCCACAGTATAAATCCAGCGTGGCAGTGAAGGTCTTGAAAAGTCTTGAAACTAATACTGCTGGAGTCTCCAAAGTCTTGAAATAACACACAAGAGACACGATCTCAAAATGTCTAACAGAAAGCTATGCCGGTGCCCTATTTATACTTATGTGGTTATCTAAGTACATAAAAGAACAATCTAAAACTTTTATTGACATGCTAATTACTGCTCTAAAATTATCTCTCTTACTCAGCTAATTAAATTCCCAGAACATTCCAAACATGACTAATTAAATTCAAGGTCATGGAGGATAGTGACCTTGAGAATGTTCTAAACTAATTATACACAGGTCGTGAGTGTGGGGGAAAATGACCTACATAACATACTATAGGTAAGTTCATACAAAATTGGGTTCAAAAAGTAAATTCACCTGTACACAATTTTTGCCATCAGTGCTTATTTTGTATTTCACATGCTTTGTACAATAGTTCTATCTGATGATTTCCTCTAATCTCTGTGAAAAATTACAACCTTCAATGCCTATTAATATTCTAAAGAAAAATTGAGTAATGACCAGTTCTCCATCAGAGAAAAATCATACTTGGCTAACATTGATGACCCAGCTAGCTATGTTATGTAATCATCGTAATTTACGGAAACAAATATTTATTTCATTGTTCCCGCTTCCAGTGGCAATATAACAGCCCTTGCAGAGCTCCATTGTGATTACATTTGATTTCAGTAGTGTCTTCACAGAAATACAATACTACGTTATAATATTACATGTAAGTTCATTGAGAATGTGAACGCTGTAATTTATTTTTACCGCTGTGTAGATTAACTTGAAATGGAGCGAATAGCGCTAATAAATTGCTCATATGTTTGTGGTCAGCTTATTCCTTTTTAAACGTTTGGTCAGATTTTACCCTAAACTTTGTTATCTACTTTTCTAGATTCTATAAAGTAAAGTAACTAGACAAACTGAGTTCTCTGCTTGCAAATGCCAATCAGGACGAATGAAATCATAGTGAATATTATCCCATGGCTAAGCATCATTATATGTTTACATCATTATATTAACTAAACGAAACAAAACAAGTATTGCCCTATCCTGAAATCATTTCATTTCGAAGCGTTCCTCACGTGGCCAAGGCTTGAGAATGTTGATGCAAGACCGTAAAAGAAGGAGATGGGAGATAACGTCAGAAATTAGACTAATTATCAGTAAAAACTTGAATGGGAATAATTGAGAACAGGATACCCCTTTGTGTGATCATTTTATAACGAGAAACAATCAAAGACTGAGTGAAATTTCCATTCGAAGACTTTTGTATAATACTGATTATTTTGCAATTATGTTAGTTTAGTAAAGTATATATTTTCGTAGAGGATTTACACTACTCATAAGATTCGAGACTTATAACATCATTTTTTTCACCTTGTAATAATGTTCTAAAGCTTCAGTGACTGAAGTATTATCATTCAGACTTGTATGTTAACACGTATTTCCCGAACTAAGAGCGCAACACTAACATTCCGGTGGCATTATGGAACATAACAATATTACATCTACGTCGTCCAAAAAAGGTAATGACCATTACTGCAACGATGAACGCATAGCAAGTGTACGGTTTCCTCTTTCAGTCGCACTTCACATGTATGCAAATGTAGAAAGACGTTAATGTCGGTTAAGGTAATATAATGTGCACCTCGAAAGTGAAAGACTTAAACTTATGCTCAAGCTTTCCTCAATGAAACTTTCGACCATTCTCTTACCAAAGCAAGAATAGACATCAGGGGTCACCTTGCAAACTTTGGTACTAGAGAGACAAACAACTTGCGATTTTTCGATATTTGAAATCCAAAATGGCCGCCATCCCTGTGATAACTCTATAGGGAAAAAATTAAATTTTCGATTTTCGAAAAACTAAGACCATGAAAACTTTTCTTTCGCCGAGAGCTTCAAATTGAGCCCCCACAAGTGGTAAGTCAGAACAAAATTAATAAAATTTGAAGGCCTGAATTTCTGTCCCCGAGGTGCGTTCTACCTTAAGTCTATACAGCGAATTTGAATTAACGACTGAAAGCATTGAGACAAAACATAGGGAAACCCGATTTTTAAAAGGTTATTCAAATTACCTGTCACGTGATAGTTATGTAAACAATATTGACACTATGGTAACCAAAATGTTGCTCTGTATCTAGGCTTTCCGAAAATATATAATTAACGGCGGTTCTGAGCCTATTAACCACTATAGAACTGGTAGCTTAAAAGTAAATTTCTTGTCTTGGAACGTTGAGGCGTAATATCTACGTGTCTAACAATGGTCTCTTGTCACGTCATTAGTTATGAATGAAATTCGGTTCGTCTCAAATGTATTGCAATAGGCTCTATCATCAGCTGAAAATGACAAATTATGCTGACCTTTAAGTTCATATATCCAGTGTGTCATATACATGCTGTTATAATATCCTTAAAAAATTGCACCGCGTGTGGATTGCATTACTCATTTTTCCGAAATACAACTTTAACAAAAACGTCAACCCTTAACATTTATCAATCCGATAACATCGATAAAATCGGGCGTACAACAGAATTATGATCGATAACGATAAACCGTGCTCTTTGTTCTCTGTTAACGTATTTTATCATGATAACCAGACGACTAATTAAGTGGAGGTAATATTCTCATTAGATCTAAAGTAAAGTCAGTCAATTATTCATGTTACTGTTCAACAGTTAATTGTATATCAATACTGAAAAAGTTCGCAATGATGAAGAGCCTATATATTCTGATCAATAAATTTCGGCCCTGTGAAGTCTTAGGTGTCGGTGGAGAATCAGCGAATCGTTGTTTTGTATTGCTATTCAAATAGTGATCTTATTTTAGTGGCAGACATGTAACATCTCTCACAATATGCTGAAACTGAAAATGACGATCACATTGGGTGCAATCGGTATGAGCGTCCCGTTATTTTGGATGTTGGTAAGTGACGGTCTTTACATTTCGTCCTTGTCAAGTTTAAAAGCTGTTGCAGATAATGTAATTTCTATCTTTTGAAAGGAGTACATGGAGACGTCCTCAATTGAGACAGGAGCCTACTGATCGGAAAACTTCAACGCTCCCTCCTTGTTTATATCGAATATTATAACATCATAAGGCACCGTGAGGGAAACGGATCCTTTAACCTATCGCAATGCCTAAATAGAGCCATCTTCGATGAAACCATAGTCTTTGGAAGATTGCACTTCTATAGATAGACGTGCTATTTTTGAAGTCAGCGTTTAAAGTGTCGAGGGTGGTATGCGGTAGAAGAATTGTTGGAATGTGTATGCTTAACAGTTTTACACCATCTTCTGCGTACGAAATACAGATACGTTCCAAGGACAAGATGTCCTAGTAGAGGTTATAGAGTGGAGAGCGCATTTTAGATATGATTTGCAATGAATAAAATCTTGCGCCATATTGATGTTAACATTTTACCATCGGATTTGCTCATCTGTGATATGGTTCAGCCGTCATAGTTTGCTGAAAGCAAAGGGTGATTACAAAAATGTCAAATCCAAACGAAAGCCTACGATAAAGATATATCAATTTATTGTTCTCCCGATTGCTTTTCTCTCTATTTGTTATTGTTTGACACCGTAAGTGCAATAACAGCAGAATAGCTGATTTATTTATGTGAGTAAACAAGTTGATATTGCTGGCAGAGGTTTCTTAGAGGACGTAAATGGCGTTTCCCGGCAACCGTCTAACGAAAACTTACTATATTTGTCGCAACAATATGGTAGAAATAAATTGAATGGTGCTTATAGGTCTTAACCAGTCACGGACATCCAAGATCTTAGATTATTGTACATCTACCTTCGAGAACAATATAATTTTGCGTGCGATAAAAGATCCGTACGGAACGCCCGTTCCCTAACATGTACCTCTTCCACGCATCCCCCACCATACCTTATGTGCATCTCTGCCTTTTCACTGTTGAACGGTTTCAAGGGACCCATTGGACGATTGCCAGAATATTCTTGGGCTCTGTTCGTGTAGTTCACAGGCTTTCCAGAAGCGCGTACAAGATAGTGTTATATATACTTGCGCGATAAATCTGAAGAACAATAATTATTGATGAACTTCAATTAGAACAGTCAATACCAAGCCCTTTGACCTCGCAGTCAGAAATGAAAGATGTATATTGATAAGGTTATTACAAAAATATGGCAAAGGATGCACGCGGTCATTGGTGCAGTGTAACGCCTGCCGCTAAATATTATTTCACTAGTACTGCTATTGTGCGGGGAAGTCAATAACGCAGTCCCAGCATAAAAATCACGGCTGCGGTGAATATCCTTTTTAGCATCTTTAGCAAATTACGAGAAAGGCATCATTGCTCATTATGTTGGCATTTATGGCGACTGCCTCAACAACTGCTAGGTAGGCTAGGTGGGTTATAGATTGGCTGACTTGCCATAACTTTCGATAATACTTGTCACAGTGACAACACAGCTGTTGCTGACAACGTCTTAAAAAATGTTGCTTTTTGCAAAAATGTGTCATTTATGAAGCTTTTAAATCTTCGGCCAAATTTTTGCCCTATATATAATTATTTACTATTAGGGCCTAATTGAAAAAAAAAATACTCTCTTACTTTTAATTTCTTTTTTTAAAAATATTGGCCATATTCATAATTTCGAGGTATAAATTCCGAGATATGTTTATAGGAACATTCTAATAAATGTTATATTATATCATGCTACCATGCGCCATTCTAATAGGACAACAGCTTACTCTGCCGTTGCTAAACTACTGTTTTAGGACTGATAGCAGTACTAGAACATGCCCTTAACCAGCATTTCTGAAAATTGCCCGGTCGGTGCATTTGAACGCACCCATCTAAACTTCCCGCTTTGTTTCAAAGACTGGGGTCCGAATTTCGACACGGAGGAAAAGTATGGGTCTGTAACTCACCTCTTGGTGAAAATAAGTGGAGGTCGATGATGAAAGAAATCTCCTAAGCAAACACATTTAGTTTGGTATGATGATGTACAAAATGTATGGAGTAAAAGAGCACCGTGCAGTTTGCTTGATTCAGCGGGAGTCGAGACGCGACACACCGCTCTTTAAATTGTAGCTACTTTTCGTTCATACACAAATAAACTGACAATTCCTTACAGTAACGGTATATCAGAAATTCCTTCCCAAAGTAAGGGCTATAACAGACCAGGGTGTTCTAACGATGTACTCAAGAAATTCAAAATAAAAATAAAATTGGGATCATTCCCGGCGACTGCGACGAAAGTCGACATCATATGCAATATGATACAGTGTGAGCGTCCAGTTCTCGCTGAATCCGGCAACACACTATGCTCATCTGTTTATCCACGTTGGAGTCATCCAATGTCTGGATTATTTCAAAACTGCTCATTTTTGGTACAAATTATCCATCCAATCATGTATCCTAAAAATCCATTAAAAATAGAACCTGTAACCTCACTGTACCATCTGTGAATGTTGTGACGGTTGGCGCATACCGTACAAGATAACGCTAATCTATTTTTAGCATGCCAAAAAAGCCAGGACTATTGTTCTTATGTAATTTTACGAACAAACCATTGCTTTTTCTTTTATTTGAATTTTGACCCCTTTACTGTGTCTGCAACAGGTAGGTTGTTTTATAAATTGTAATGTTCGCGTTCCATGTAAATATTTATGAAATGTTGACCGACGTAATGCGTATGTTATCTTTGCGAGCGTGTGTTGTCGACGAAGTCAAAACAGTATAAAATTGTCGGTCTCGGGCGCTGAATTTCCAACATTCAATCTCTAAGAAGTCCGTTTTCTGCATTAAGGGCTTCGACTGACGAAATTACCAAAGTAAGACATCAAACACACAGAAGTTGATATGAATTAAGGTTATTGACAAACTACCGGGATTTATGTCAGAGTACATACTGCGCTTCGGAGAATACCTCGGCAGCACGATGTACTCTGACATAAATCTCGGTATTTTGTCAATGACCTTATATCATATCAACTTCTGTGTCTTTGATGTCTTACTTTAATGTCTGGTATTTTCGTCAGTAATTATACCTTTTTAGTCCAATTTGAATGGGAAAGTCGACATTTTGGCGTTTTTAGGATGCCCGTCGCGCACCGCACCGAGCTATCGCGAGCAGACTGGGAACGCATTCAGCGCGTCTGCTAAGCGCACAAAACGAAATTTCAACCCGCGCACCGCTGTGCATGTGATAGAAATTGTAGGTCAGAAGCATAATTTCACTCATATTCATGGGTTTCACAATTACCATTATTCACTGCATGAAGTACTGAATGTGTCGAAGTTATTTTTTTGTGTAAAAAATGTAAGATCTTCTCTTGTTTTCCGCCTGTGGTGACACAAAGGTGTATAATAATAGAAATAAGCCCCGCCGCAGTAGGGTATACACCGGAGTTTGGTACGATTCGCTCTATATATCACTCGCCTATCGGCTAGTGCTATTTGTCGCCCCATTGAATCAACATCTCGTGCATACTAACCTGCGGCGAGGGTTATTTCTTTAGTAACACCTCTCAACTAAAAAAACCATAAAAAGTAGATTACACTTTACTCATTTTTTTAAGGTTGCCGCCACAATAATGACATTTCTGGCACCGAGAGGTAAGTTTGTACAAAACAAACTCAAAAAAAGATTCGCCTTTTCATATGTTTGTTATTAATGCTGTTTTTTGCTGTTATATGCATCAGAAATCCAATTCACTAAAAGACCACCTCTACTTTTCTCTGAAGAATTGCAATCCTCAGCACGCTTAAGATACATTGCATGGTGACCAGCTCACACTTGAAAAACACTGTATCTGAATATTTCCTTATATCAAGCAAGTGATAATGCAATGTTACCGGTGTTCTATACGAAAACAATACATTTATTTGATCATTCCCTCTTTAGGTAGGATATCTCCAGTGCACGTTTCCATGATCATACTATTTTTCAGATGACTAAAACGTTAATCTGATAACATCTTTCCATTCGTAGTGAATGGTGACGCTTTCTGTACCATTGGATCAACGTCTTGCAAAAGTATTGATTACATTCGGGTTGACCGTCGACGACAATTTGAAGACGCAAAGCACAGTTGCGAAGATTACGGCTGGCATCTGGCAATGTTTCACTCAAAGGCAGACCTGGATAAAGTCTACAGCCAGCTTTGTCCTAATTCTACACGGCATGACCTGTATATTGGTGGCGAATGGAAGAACTCTTCATGGCACTGGGTCATAGATAATTCTGTAATCGATTTGCGATTTATTGAGGATATTGATTTACCAGATGGTGACCTAGATACAAAGTTATTGATCAAACAAGATGGTTGTCCCCGATACAAAGTCGAAAGTAAAAATGGTACATTTACGAGAAGGTTCATTTGTATGCGAGGTAAAGTCAAAGACATGTCAACTTTATTTAAACACTTTGCCTTCAAACATTAAACGATGTAATGTCACAAATATATTGCATTTCATAACTTTTTTCTCGTCGATTCCAAAACGTTTAAAGCCTCTAATCTCATTTTACTGTAACTTTACACATTCTGTTTGTGAAAATTCACGTACTTTGGTAAAGTTATTCGTAAAATATTTGTTTTTTTTTGTTTTTTTGTTTGTTTGTTTATTTGTTTATTTGTTTGTTTCTCTGTCTGTTTGCTTGTTTCGGTAAAGGTACTTTATTTGCAAGAGTAATGAAAGGTTACAACCGCTCAACACGAGGACGCAGCAATAAATTTTCGGTCATCAGTTTTGTTTTTAGCATTAAAATCGATTTCAAAAATATGTTTACATTTATCTTTCCCTTTTGGCACTTAAATTAGTATTTTAGATTGTGTTTTTGTTTTACTTGTAGAAACGATGTTTTTCAGTAATTATATAGATCGCTTTACAAATATGAGATATTTATGATTTAAGGGATCACCGGTGCCTTCAAAAAGTACCCTGAAAATGAATGATTACAAAAAAATCTTGGGAACTTTGTCGTTATACAAGGTGGAAGAACACTAACTATAATTGCTTAACGTTTGTTCCCTGCCATCGCAGTAGAACCACAATAGTGTCTTACCTACAATTCAACCTTTCTAAAGAAATCATAGTTCCTGTTTAAGATACAGCCTCGGAGTAAAATTGAAAAACTCTTACACCCTTCGCCATTTTCTATAATAATTGGAACACTACTGACAAAGGCTATTTACGCCGTATACTTTTTTCTAACACATTTTGCTCTGTGGTATGTTTTTTTTTACTCTTTTTAGGGCTAATATAAGTGTTTTAGGTTCTCTTATTTACTCTAATGAATACTTTTCATATCTATGCTTTATTTTGCAGATCGGCAATCATGTTCTTTCGAAAAGGGGTTTAACCGTGATGGATCTAACATGGATAACATGCCAGTTCAGAAACTATCCACTGAGGATTGCTGTAATGCCTGCCTTGAAACATTTAAATGTCAAGCCTGGACGTATGTCGAATCAGGTCCAAAGCGCGGCGAGTGCTTGTTGAAGGATAGTGTTCCATCAAAAGATGAAAATCCTGATGTAATATCGGGCTTGGTGCAAGGTATGTAAAATATGATATGTCTTATATTACAGAAAAACCATAATCTCAAAGTGTAATTTCAGAGTACCTTTCCACTTTGTTCGCTAATACAACACAACATGGCCCAAAGGTAACTATTTTGCCACCTTTTCATATTTTTAGCCTTCAATTACACATCGTTGAATCAACAGTATTTACTTATTTCAGAAAAACCTCAGTACATTGATTTAATTGATATGTGGTCAAAATTATCCTCAGGGTAATCATAGCTTCAACAACCTTTCATGTCCAACACTGTGACCAAGACATTTTTGGAGTTCGAGTCATAAATGTTTACGTCTAAAGCCTTTTAAGACTAAGTACGGATGAGTTGTTGCAAGCATGGTACTGGAAAAATAGACAACGGAACTTATGTGTGTTATTAGTATTAAATATTGCCGCTTTTGCCCGTGTTTTACAAATTTGACAATGTTTTAAATAAAACGTGTGCGCGAAAGTTAGGTTGTTTTCAAAAAAGACAGAAGTACTGTAGTATGTTGAAGGATTACTGTTCTTATGATTTCGAAAAACAATACTCCGGGCAATTCTGGGCAGGTGCTAGCTCTTCTTGAAACAAGGCTGCACATTCACCTTAGGCTTTCTGTTCCTCAAAAGGCGATAAACATCAACACTGTGAACGTGTGTTTGAAGCCTTCACACATATCTTGACAGTTTATTCTCACTACTCGTTATTCACATCCATGATAAATGTTACTTTTTAATTTCATTTCTTATTTTCTCCTGGACCACGTCAGATGCCAGGAGACCTGATGTTATCTGCCCATCTAATATTGAAACAAAGGTATATTTCGATATGCCAACTGTTTCTTTGACATGGAGACTTCCAAATGCCTCTGACAATTCCTGCCGTATATCTGGAAGCCATGAACCTGGAAGTAATTTTTCAGTCGGCGTAACCACGATTATCTATGAGGCTGAAGATCCTTCAGGCAATACTCTTTACTGTTGGTTTAATGTTACTGTGAAAGGTAAGAATAAAAGGACAGTTTGTGTCTGAATGTCAATCACCTTTTTCATTGTTTTTTCTTATTTTTGGGCAAGAGAATCTAGACAATGTATACCTTTAATACCGTTTGCTTGCGTTAACGACCGGTGAAACATCAATAATCTCACTTATATTGATTATCAGTGTCAGTGAGTCATAGGACGCTCCCTTAAATTTCGCTTAATTTATATTTATATAATGTTACTTAGTAGATGTTCGGAAAACCCCACTAATTCCTTTCATTTGAGCGGCCGTGCATTTACCTGACAACAGTTTAGCTTCCTTATTTACTTCAATCATTATGTTAATTTGTTAATTCTTGTCTCTTAGCTCAAACATTTCTTTCTTTATTGTACCTCGTTCATCACAGAGACGTTTGAATTTGTCGTACAGTCGCATCGATCTACTACCAATCCTTACATTTTCGATCCATTTTGTAGCTTTCGAATTTCGGTCAGACACGATAGTACAAATTAATGTAATTGGTTAAACAATTTCCGTTTCTTTGCCTAACACAACGCGTGACATGCATACAAAGCTGTGGCACGTCCTTTATTTGAAGATGCAAATGGAATCGAGACGAACGTATCTTCATCAGAGGTCAGTGAAATTACAATTGATATCTTTGCTTGGGGGCCTGAGGGTATACACGTGTCTAAAAGGTTGTATTAATAGCAAATGTTGTAAAGAAAATACCATTCAATTATCTGCACAGGTAAAATTTTAGTATCAACTCGTGAAAACAGTACTATTCATTCTAAAGTTTGCCATATCACATTTGGGACAGGGATGCTTGTAATGTATAATATTTTATAAGATGGTCAATTAAAAGTATTGGGAAAGGTAACCATTAAATATGTCATGTAGTATTCCATTAAACAAGTATCAATGATACAGAATTAGGCACTTGCTTATTTATATAAACATAAAAATCAATTTTCTTTTGATATAGTTCTATATTAGAATTTTGCCATACCAAATAAGTTTCGCTTTTTCTTTTTTTGCTTAAAAGGCAATTAAAAGGTTTGGTAAATTATCCGAAGCGATCGATGATCTTTCTGTTGTAAATGTTTCCGCAGAGGAAATCAAGCTCATGGCTCAAGGTAGGCCTATAGTGTTGGACTCAACAACAGAAAAACACAATTCCATAAACCAGATATTCAATTATTTTGCTTCATTAGAGTGGTAGTCCCACCTGGTAACATTTTTAAAACGCATTTTTAATATCCGATAAAAATATGCCATTCTCCTAGCGTATATTTCACATCCCGATTATGAACCGAAATCCCCCGAGGGTTTGTTGTTGTGCGGTTTGAAGATATTCTAGGGAGTCCATAATAAGTTCGAACGATGCAATTAATGTACCTCCCACTGCGAAGACTTTATACACAGCATTAGGTCTTTACCTCAGTTGATTTTTTTAAAAACCTTCTCCTTAGTATATTTCGTTTTCATTATTCTCAATCAGTTGTATTATATTTTTAACCAATGCAACATAGATATCACTTTTTACGTGCAAAATATTAGCCGCCTATGATGACTACATTTTGTCGTCCGCCACACAGTTATGTGCGGTTTGATACATAGCGGCCGCCACGTGGTATGCGTCTATGCATACCAAGCGGCGGCCGCTATGTATCAACCAAACGAAACTATGCTAGTCACCTATGCAAATTCTGATGGAATTAGCAAACTTTGTTTTTTGTTTTTGCTGAGTCTGTAAGACTCGGCTTTCCCACACGACATGACCGATCAACGACGCGACTGGTACTATGGCGTACACCAGCGTCAGCGTAGACTCGTACTCGCTAGCTTAGTTGACAATGGCCCCAGTGCCGATCGTTCGATTTCCGGAAGCTGAATTTATGCGGGCCACCGGAATTCAAACTTTTACTTTTTTGAGGACATGTTTTAATCGATATCTCGCCATCTGCACACAGTCGCCACGCTAAATATCGACCGTTGGAATAAAAAAAATGTGTTTTACAATGTTATCAATTGGGAGAGCCTCTTTAAATACCCGTCCTTATTCATGGTGTTCAATAAGGGTTCAAAGTTAATCAGCTAGTGTTACCATCAAAACTTTTTTTAATTCATCATATTTTAACGTTATCGACAGATACATATGTTACAACTAATCATTGCAATTGCTTATCAGTTCGGGTATTTTTAAAAGTACACTTTTTTAGTTTCACAATTGACTACAAAATCTATGTAGCTATTAAAAAACTATTTACACAAAGTTAACATTTCGAGTGCAAGGGTAGCGCTTTACACATTAAAATACCAGGACAGCAAAATAGAAGATCAACAGTGTAAAACTGTCAAATTAGGTAAAAGACGAGATGTAAATGGTTTAAAATGGTTAACAATTCTACAGAGTAAACAGCAGAAAACAAAACAGTCAACATAAGTAGCATTATGGATTTCAGGAGACAACAGGTTCCATACAAAAGATGCGCAGAAAAGAGATACACTTGCCCTCATTGGAGCCGTATTGAACTTCCCACGCGATGGCAAAACATGACAATTTTTCCAACACAGATGTAGAGGTGGTGGGTAAGGCCTATTTTGGCAAGTCGGCCAAACCCACCACGTCTATTAAATTGATTACTTTTCTTTCTAAGCACGGACTAATATCAATTTGAAATCTGGAGAATTGCTATTTCATCGGGTTGAAATGCCCATACATGCGCAATATGCGGAATATGTCCCGATCAGATGAATAAGATAAAGTGGTGCAACATATGTTTTATTTTAAAGGTCGTCAGCAAGATTTTGCGTTTTAATTTTAGCTTCAACTGGCAGCCAGTGTAGATCAAGGAGGAGAGTTGTAATGTGATCGAATTTACGAGTCCTCGAGAAGCTGCGGCATCATGAGGTGTTCCCTACAATATTCTAAAGACTTGCAATAATCTAGTTGAAAAATACGTGGACCTCTTTTTCTGTGGTGGGGTTGAAAAACAGGTCAAACTATTACTATACCTATTGTATCAGTGCAATTTCTATCCTTTATTCCATGTCAATAATACGAATCATTAGTGGATGTTTCTTTTGTGTTCTGACAAATATAAATTCAAATCCACACAGACATATTGCAGTCAATGAATGAAGGCATTGAAATGCTACAGAACGCTACAGTAGGAAGCGACGAGACCTACAATGACGAAAATTGGTTGATGGAATCTATTCTCAACGCAGCAGATAGTTTGGCTAAATTTGTGTTACGGAACACTGATCCTTCCAGCGGTCCCCTGGTAGTAGAATCGCGTTTGATACATTTGAACTTGGAGAGTGATTCTATCGAGAAACTCGCAAACGCTTCAGTAATGATGGGGGATGGAAACGGATTTGAATTGCCTCCAGCAAAAGCACTCTTTCCGAATTTGCCGCAACAAACTACTGTCAACAGAATTGTAAGTAAAGAACATAACATCGAAGTCAATTAGTGAGAGAGCGTTTTGTGCGCTCGTGATTCCCCTGTCAATGCTCGTGTGTAAATCGGTTTTTTTTATTTTTGTAGATGCAAAATGTCAGAATTACAACTTATATGAGAATGACCGCATATCAAAACACATAAAATTACGTACTATGAATTAGACGAACATTCGAGACTAATGAGGTTCTGTCCTTGCATTAGTTGCTTGATTTAGTTGCTTTATTTAGAATATCAAATAACTTATTTATACATAAAGTATCTGATTGAGTCAATATAAATGTTCCCAAGGGGATTTTAGAAATCGTAGAATAACATCTGAATCTGTAAAAACTTCGCTATGTTTTGTTCGAAGTTCTCCTGTTACGGCGCCAAATAGACATCGTGCGTAAGCTTCTTATGATCCATTGGTTTTTAGACTTTCTATTTCTAAGTGTAATACTTCGATGTCTTCCTGGGTTTTCTGTATTCATTTTGGTTTTGTTCAATGTAAGCTGTTGATTATTGTTTTTCTTGAATGTTATTATTATTTTTTTTTTTTGATGTGGATGTGGGGGGGTGAGTTACTAGAACTGGTTTTGACAGATGTACTGTTTCGGTTAGTTTCCATGTTGCATTTTTGTCTTCTTTAATGCATTTATTAGGTTTTTTCGCCTTGCTCAACTTATCAGATAACTAGTTTTATTTCTGTAGATTTGATTTTGTATTCTGCATGAGTCTATATATGGTATGGCATATATTCGCTGTGGCTTCTAAATCTTCAGTTTTGTCGCGCATTGCATATCTTCATTAGCAAGTACACTTAATTGTGAGTTTGGAGGAGACACATGTCAATTTAACTTGTCTTTGTTCTGTTTTAACCATAGGTCTCGTGGTACATTTCTGTTTCGGCTTTGTCTAAATTGTTGATTGTCGCATTCGTTTAAGTTTTGCTTATTCTGAGTAGTACTTTTTTTCTTGAGGTTGTTAGTTGCATTAAACTTAATTATCATTTTTTTCGACATTACTATTATTTTGCCAGAATGTTCGACTATGTTTTTCTTGTTGCTATACGTTACTTTAGTTGCACTGCCTTTTTATAAGTGTCACTTTAGGTTTTAGTTTATGGGTTAGAATTTTAGATATTGATAACCTTGTTGCTTTGCAAGAGTTTACGAGTTCTTAATTTCTGCCTCATTCCGGTTAACATATTCAGCTTGTTTCTGTGCCTCGTAGTTAATCGCATTTTCATCCTGCGATTGTTTTCATTAACGACTTTAATGGTCTTTTCATGGTCTTTTTATGTTTAAGCGCTTTGATTTTGAGATCAAATTGAATCATTGCACTATGTAGTTCTTTCCGGAACAAACTATGTGCTCTGGAATAAACCTGATGAATTTCAAATCTCAGAATCTTTACTTTGCAAATTTAAACGTGTTACATCCCAATTATGATATTTAATATTTAGCGCACCATGAGACAAACCTGGTAGATATCATGCAGAAATTTGAAAGCTAAAAGTTACTTTTCTCTTAACAGGTTGCACGGCTGAAAAGAAGCTCATTTCAACGTGAAAATAATGTAAATGATGTCCTCAGTTTGTCTTTCACAGACAGAGAAGGCGATGATCTACGAGGTAAACCTTACCACCTGCCATTTTAATAGGACGTGTACTAACATGCGCAAAACCTTCAATTTTTCTGCCTCAGCCGAAAAAGAATGATTATAGTTTGTGTATTTGTTGCCTTCTGCATTTCATTGTATGCGAGTTTGTAAAGGCTGACACTTTTTTAAGTTTTCAAATGCAAATCAATAGTGCCAAAAGGCACCAGGTGTCAAATTACCTCACCTTCGTGTACCTTATGGCAAAGAAGCTTTCTTAATGCGCTACATATAGCAAGGATAAGTATGCAATACATGTATCGTAGGGCCAATATAATTATGTTTGAATGATGCCTTGAGACAAAGAAAATGCCTCCCTTATGATTTTCAAATACAATTATTTTTTCCTTCAATACATTTCCACGTTCAACTACTAGTGAATGACACGGGAGAAGATATCAACATCATATTCCGATCTGAACCTCCTAAACCAGAAACAAATATATTGATAGACGGTGAATATATTAAAGTTGATGACAGCACGTACTTCGGGGCAACAGTCAACGTAAGTGATTTTTAGTATTTGTGTGCGCGAACAGGTTTGCACGTCTGCCTTATTACAATAAAGCTTTGATACTCGGAATTGTGATATACCTTCAATTTATATGCAATATTTATTCCAATCAGTCAACTTTAATTAAGCAGAAATCATGCGTGTCTGTTACAGATATCATACGTGTCATATGCCACACTTATCCATTTTGGGTGCTCCAAGGAAATTTCTGTTAAAGTAACGGCTAACATCTTCAAGGACTGCGGAGACATTAATTTTACTGAATGCAGTGGTTTCCAGTTTTCTGTTGATGCCAAGTTTCACAGGGGACAATCAATTATATTTATCCCTGAACACGAGTTTCCGTTGACAGGGGCATATAATATAAGCGCTGCCTTACCACAAAGTAAGTTACAATTTTGTTATCTCTTACATAACACGGTGAGGGTCAAATATCTGGGACCCATCTAGAGACACTAAAAAGCAGAGGTAGTGAAAAGGGCGGAGAGTTTAAATACAAAGGACGTGAGAATCTTAGTGGAGACAGAAAGAATCCCATGTGAACGTTTATGTGTTTGTTTCTTATTTTTTGTCTTTGTTTAATTGTTCAAGTGAAACACACGTGCTGATTTGTTTGATCTACGAAGTAGCTTTGACAAATTCCGGCCAGACGCGTTGTAAATATGTAGCGAAAAACAAGGAAAGTAATAACTAGATAAAAAACCATACAAAAATCAAAGTGGGAATGAAAATAGATTGTAAAGAGGGTGGCTCTTTGCCCTTGAGGCGATACCGAAGGATTCAAGTATCTAGGCAACGGTTGCTGCGGACAATTTGTCAAATATGCGAAAATAAGAGTTAGTGTGCATTTATTAACCCGACGATGCAAAATAAGGGCAACAAAACCAAGCAGACGCATGGTTGCTGGTCATGGAACACGTGACGTCATAGATATGAAGATTAGCACAGCATGTTTTTGAAAAGATTAAGCCACTGCAAATTCTACATAGTGAAACTTGACACGTGAAACAAACACTATGTTTTGAAATGGCAAATGTCTACTTTGTAATTTCGTAAAATTTTGTAATCCTATGCCTGCCACATCTCAAAAGTAATAGAGAATTTCGAACACGCATGCTTAGCCTTATTTATCTTCGCGGTGTCTTCAATTCTGTCGAAATTAATTTGAATAGATGGAAAATTGGCCGCTTGAATGCTTTTAAAACATTTGCAAGACAGCAAAAGGCGATAATGTGTAGAAAAGTAAGTAAACGGTCAGTGCAACAGCACCAGCCTTACCGATCGCGCGCGTTGAATCCTTCGGTATATAATAGCCTGAAATAACGAAAAATGATTATTCGTTTTGTCTTAATTCGTTTTCATGACAACTTAAGTTCATGTTTTCTCTATTTGCTTCAATTTGATCAAAAGTGGAAAACTTCAAGATTAAAATATTCTACTGGATATATAGGAAACACACGCTGTTACCAATTTTCACACGGTTTGGCAAGTTCACACAATTATGACCGTAACTGCAAACACATACAGTCTGAACTGACATGTAAAGAATAACACTTGAGAAAATGAATAATATTTTATTCTTTACTAACTGATTTTGTTTATTTTTGTTCATTATTCCATAAAATGTAGCGTTAAATATTGCAAAATATGCTTTGTTTTATTCAATATAGAGCATGATGCCAGTCTTGTGATACACGTCAAGCAAATCATGTGTGGTTACCTGGATGAGATGTCTGATACTTGGAGCAGTGACGGTTGCAAGGTAGTTATCCGAGTTCAATATTTTAAAGGGAACGTTTAGCTTCTTTACTAAAACACTGTCGGTCATGTGATAATGTCATGGGTCTGTCATGTATCACAATTTCAATGAATGTAGAACACTCATCACTCTAATCGTGTTAATATTTGAAACAATGATACACTCTTTCATATATTCATTCGCAGGTATCACCAGCTTCTAACCTGACCTCGACAGTTTGTCTTTGTGATCATCTGACAGCATTTGCGACGAGAGCAGATTTGGAGTGCATGGACTTCGACAAACGTTGGTCATTGTAATTTACACAGCACTATGAAGGGGACAGGCAAGGCTTATGCACATGATCGATGTCATCGAAAATGAAGACTCAGTTTAACAATCCGCCTATCTGTGTGTGTGATCTGTAAATATTTAATGAAGTGTAGAATTCTGTTGATCATGAACTGCAAAAGGTATAGACAAGATAAAAGAAGAGATCGTGCATTACTCTTTTCAATGTAGTATTACGTAATGGCATCGATTTGTTTTTTTCAAAGTCTAGGAGGTTGTCGACAAGTTTTCTGATTCTCAATCTGTCGTTCCAAATATTTTGACAAAGATTGTGCTTAAGATGTTTTGACACGTTCAATTTTCCGTAACAATTACGGTGCCAATTGTACAAAACTATTTCTTATCGAATTGAAAGCTTGGAATATTGTTCATCTTTATTGTATTTAATTTAGTTGTGTTACTTAAACTCTTTTTGTTTGGTTTCTTTAACTGTGCTATGTTTGTGATTTTACAATTTTAGCAAACCCTAGGCACTTACCCTTTGAGTTAAGTCGTTTTGGCTTATATAATGATAATTTAACTACTACTACTACTACTACTACTACTACTACTACTACTACTACTACTACTACTACTACTACTACTACTACTACTACTACTACTACTACTAACAATAACAACAACAACAACAACAACAACAACAACAACAACAACAACAATAATAATAATAATAATAATAAGAAGAATTATTATTATTATTATTATTATTATTATTATTATTATTATTATTATTGTTGTTGTTGTTGTTGTTATTATTTTTATTATTATAAAAAATAATAATCATAATAATCATAAAGTACTAATGATGATGATGATGAAGATGATGATATAATGGTATAATTTGATTTTTAATTAGGAAAGTACATGCATTTTTTACATCCTAATATTCTAATTGCTAGAACGCTTTTTGAAAAACGACATTTCACACTAGAATTTGAACCCCCTCCCCAAATTCATCTATTGTATAATGTGACACCCCCCCCAACAAAAAAAAAAACAAAAAAAACAAAAAAAAAAAACAGATTTGATTCATTAACCCTTCGCACCCTATGGCCCTGGGCTGAAAAATTAGGCCCTTCAAAAGTGTTTGCAAGAAAAAGAGTTACCTAACCCAATTTTCATTCACAGAAAATACCGACCCTCCCCGAGATGTCACAGTCTTTATCAATAACATCTTAATTTACTTATAAATTCCCATTTGACCTTTGAACTGTCAAAGAATCCTTTTTGAACTTTACAAATAATCACCGGGTGAAATTTCAATATCATCTTAATTTTTCAGATCTGCTCTTTCAGATATGATATTCTTGTCACGTACATTTACATAAAATTGTCAAAGCACAGATTCTAATAGCTAGTTTTGTATTGTAAAAAATATTCAAAGTTTCCTCACATACCACAATGTATTGAAAAATCAACATTTTTGGTAAAAATTCCAAAATCAACTTTTTTGCACACACGTGAACTTGTTATCGCCCTAGTCTAATCAAGTATACAAATATCAATAATTAAAAGTACATAAATGCACAGATTTACCCAGTTTTGTATTGGAACAAAAATTTTCCATAGTTTCCTCATAGACAAGATAGTGAATAAACATTTCGGTGACATTTCAATTTTTTTTTTTTTTTTTTTTTCACAAACATCCACTTGTAACCACCCTAGTCTAATTCATTACATTAATATCAATAACGTACATAAATACACAGATTTAACTAGTTTTGTATTGGAAAAAAAATTATTTATAGTTTCCTCATTGACGAAATAGTGAATCAACATTTCGGTAAAATTACAAAATCAAATTTCTTGCTCACTCATGCACCGGTAACTACCTTAGTCTGATCAAGTACATTAATATCAATAATCAAGAGTCTATAAATACACAGATTTAGCTAGTTTTGTATTTAAAAGAAATTTATTCATAGCTTCTAATAGACTACTCATAGATTATTTATGGAGGACCTGTGTATTTTCTATTTTCCTGGGAGTTCTTGTATGTTATATCTGTATACCTAGGGAGTCCAGGACGGGAACTTTCCGGAGCTCCAGAAGAGTGTTTGACGTTGCATGCTGCACTTGAAGGATTGAGTGTCAGCGTGTGCTTTTTCAGTCAGATATTTCTGTATTTTGAGTTTTACTCAAGTCAGCAGATATGTAAAAAACCGGTGAGCGGCAGAGATAGAACTTTATGCGGATCGGACTGTTTATTTTAACCCTATGCCATCCTCTACTTAGTCGATCGAACGATCATTGCTCTCAAGTAAAAGCCGTGCCGTATATGTGCAATACGCTCTGCACGCTGAGAGGACACTATCACCACACGTTGGAGGCTGATCTTTCTGCAGCAAATTGTGTGTCAACTGCGAACTTTATTCAGTTTATGAGTTCAGTCAGATGTCTGAGATTGTCATTTGTGATTGTTCCACTGAACTTTTGTCGATACGCGGAGTTTGAATTCTGAGGAAGAGTTCAGATAAGTTCGGCAGAAGTACGAGTGTCCCCGAAGAGCCGACCGAAAGTAAACAAAGATCAAGATGGCTGCGCCCATAGTAGCTGAACAGGACACTGCTTTACGGTGGATCGCGTGTGTAGTCGCCGACTTTCATGTGCAAACATTACACCGGACTTACAATCGCGCTCATTGTTGAACAATAGTTAAAGTCGTGTGTGAACTATTTGTGTTTCTGAGCCGCGTGGTCAAGTCTGAGGTACCTCTGCGGTAATGTTAATTTTTTCATAGAAATTTGTAAGCATTTAGAAAGGGTTTGAACAGAGTTTTTTTTCTGAAAGTGTGTTCGACTCCTGCCGTCGGGAGGTCGATCAGTACGGTTATTGTTACCATGGAGTAATATTTGAAGTTTAAAAGTACAGTTTTACTATGTTGTATGTAGACGCTGATAATTTGACACAATATAGTAATACACGGAAGTTGTTTGTTACATTACATGACTGTGTTGTAGTTCCTCATTTCATGCCCCTTGCTCTGTAGCCCTGCCTACAGGTCTGTGTGTTCCGAGCGTTATACGGCCTCCACCACAGCCCTGCAATTGTCTATGAAGAGAACTGAGGTCTCTGCGGTCCGCATCTGGACCGCAACGAAATTCTGCTCTGTCGGCCGAAATTCTGCTCTGTCAGGGCGAAATCCTTTCCCTGCCTACCTTTACCTCTAACCGACCCCAGAAAAGATGCAATTAACTTCTCCTAACGTCCAAAACCGCTTCGTTTTCTGAAACATAATGTACTCGACAAGTTGTTTACCCATGGAGATCGCCATTTTGAATCTCGCTGCAGAGACCCCGGTTATCTCCATAGATCGCTTGCAGGGCTCTGGTTGAGGCCGTATAATGCCGGGAACACACATACAGACCTTATACACAAGGCTACATGCTCTGTTGCTGCTCTAGAGAGGTTAACTCCAGTATCGGACGAGTTGGCCCTGCTAAAGAAATAAATTTGGCTGAGCTTTGGTCGGTTATCATTCTGCCGTGTCGAAACATCGGTTACACTTGTCAAGCAACATTTCGGTGAAATTCCAAAGTCATTTTTCCGTTACCCAATATAAACCTTTGTAAAATTTGACCCTCCCTTCAATCATCAATTGTAAAATTTGACCCCCCCTAAAAAGCGGTTTTGTAAAAGTCACCCCCTCCCCCGATTTCCACCGACCCCACCTCCCTGTAAAAAAAACCCCGAATGCTCCCTTAGCGCACTTCGATGGATTTTTGTTGTTAAGGTGCGCTAAAATCTGACACAAAGGTCCCGTTAACTAACCCCCAGATTGTAAGCATTGAACAGATAAAAGATTGCCCTATCCATAACCGTCCTTCATGCCAACAAAGCCGGCATAAACGTTTTAGGTTCATAATCTCTCCTAATCCTCCAAACGGCGGTGAAAAAACCGCCATTTGTGCGATTACAGCCAAAGGTGAGAACGAGTTGATCAACACAACAAACCTCCCAGAGAGAAATGTTGTCATATACACCATGATAACGCACAGGGGGCAGATGAAAGTCCCCTGGGTGGGGAGGAGGTTTTCTTTGTGCAACGGTTCACCTTTAATATTTGATTTTATTAATTTTGACTGTGATATTTCAAATAAAGCTTTCGACTCCAAAGCGTCTGACTGTGTTTCCAATTCCTTATCTCCTCTTCAACCAGTACACATACCACTCTAATTGCTGCACAAACATTGCCAACTTGTTAATGACTGAGCGTATCAGCGGATTAGCTTATTAAGTCACACGTAATGATGGGACGGCTGTGGTGTAGACTCAATCACTTAATCCGCTGATACCGACAGCGGATTAGCAAGTTGGAAATGTTTTCGGAGCAATTACAGTGGCGTATACACAAGTTGGAGAGGAGATAAGGACTTGTCGGTAATATATAAAGCAGTCAGACGGTGTGGAGTCGAAATCTGTATTTGAAATACCATAGTCAAAATTAACAAAAATTACTTGTAGTAATAAAGAAAGCAGTCAGACGGTTTGGACTTGAACTTTATTTGAAATATCACAGTCAAAATTAATAAAATAAAATAAGGTAAACCGTTGCACAAAAAAAACCCTCCCTCCAACCCCAGGGGACTGATTTCTTTCCCCTATGGATAACGTAACAAAATATGGTCACACTTGAGAATGGGTATGTTGTTAACACCTTTTCATGATTGACATGTTTAAAGGGATACACGGCATTCGCTACAGAATGGTGGTTTAATGTACGCGTGCCAACAAAAGGGAAAAACGTCACGACGATGAATAAAATTCGTGACTGGATAAATTCTGTGGCAAGCAAATGCCGCGAAAAAAAAAAACATTAAAAACTCAAAACAAACTCTCTCCGGATTCAATCTATCACACATCGTCTGCTTCTTGTGCGTTATGTTATGCTTGGCGATTTACTAGGTACATTACCCAGTCGCTTGTTTTCAGATACTCGCTGGCCGGCCGTGCTGCAGTAAACACCGTGATACAAACCGGCCGGCCAGCGACCGTACTGTATTAAACACAGTGCTTACTTCTTTCTTTAGGTAGGACAGTACTACACGTATGTAATTATTAAGGATCCCGTTTTGTGGAGAAGTTAAGATCACTGCAAAACTACTGTACTGATTCACTCTCCTTGATATAGCTATGCCGTTTCGATGTGAATACCTTCTATCTGGTCATAGGGGCTAGAACGCCGATTAGTTACCCCTACGGTTAGTTTATTATCGTAAATACATTGCCATTTCCTGAGACGCCAGTTTATGGGCAAAACCACTTTATATATGATGAAATGCAGCTGCGAAGAGTAGTAAACGGGCACTGTGGCCCTAAGCATGAGGAAAACCCCGAGCACAAACTCTGTTGCTAGACACTCATTACAATGACAATACAGCAGTGCAACCAATGTTTGCTACCAAATAAATGCTCCATGATTTTGTAAATAAACAAGCGTGTTTACAAACTTTAAAAGGGAGAATGGTAACAGCCAGAGTCACTTTACAATGATAACAAGAGTGCAATTAATCAGGTACGAAATAGTTGGTCTGGCTACTGTTGCTACATATGCACCTTGACTGTAAGAGTATAGTCTTGTTCAAGAGATTTTTAGGTCACTAAATCAATCAAATTACCTTGGCCTTGTAAACCACACATTCGACTTGGCAGTTACCCTTCAAGTGGCATGTAGGCTTGTCCCGGCAATTACAATCAGCTGGTTGATCTTGACGTTGGTCCCCGGTGATTACTCTTATTATGTGATTTAATTATACTAGCCATATTTTTCATACTGTAACTTACTTTCATTGTGTTTTTATTGAAGATTTTATGAAGCTTAGACCCCTTTTGGAAGTGTTTGTCAACAAGTTGAAGAAATTTCTTGCCGATATAAGTTTCCAAGTTCTTGATAAAAAGGGGTTGTACAATACATTTCCTGTTATTGTTTCTTTTCACTGATTGGTTGGTCTTGACATATTCAATTTGGGCTGTTTACCAGCTTGACTTTAAGGCAGTGTTGTAGTAACCTTTGTGTTTGTCAAAGATGCCTTTATCACTAGATATCGTTGAGATGCGCTTGCTTATTGCGCCAGGTACGTGTTTCTTATAGTTGGCGGATGATTAGACTGTTTATGGACACACATAGTTTGGTTGTTTGGTTTACGGTACGGATAGAACTTGCCGTCATTTAGATTGAATGTCACGTCCAAAAAGTTTGTTATTTTCTGGTTTGTTTCCTGTTCTACCCACTTTTCAACTCTCGGTTTTACCAATTGCAATCTGGTACGAAACTGACGTTTACACATCGTTTCACCTTGACTTACACCTTTTGTAGTATGTGGTGTAGTTCTGTATCTCAATAGAAATTTACCAATTCTACATTTCAGAGACAAAGAGGCATCCCCTCCTGAGACTTGTTTTGTGAAGGCTTCTTTTATCAGCCATACTGGTCTCTTAGCAGCACAGTTAGATGCAGGGTGATATGGAGCTACGTTAACATATTGAATGCCATTACTTTTCATGGACAACCCTAATTCATCCGATATGAATTATCCGAACTAAATGCTCAGGTAGACCTTGTACTGCAAAGATTCATATCAGCTCACCGATGCTCCGATCAGCTGTGATACTATTCAAAATTTTACATCTACCCATTTAGAATGACAATCAACAGGAAAAAAGAAATACAATTTCTTATCTTAACAAAAATAAATATGAACTTTTTGAAAAAGTCTCGTTGGCTACTGATGTAAAGGTAGTTTAGCTGGAATTTGTTATACTCTTTAACAACGTGAACATGCTTTCACTTTCACTTTCAATATCGGCATCAATATTTGGCTACCGAGCAAGAGCCTTCATCTCGCATGCTCAAGGATGTTCCCAATGAAACTCGTCTACAATTATTTATGAAACTTTTTTGGAATCACAACTAGAGTAACCCATAAATACAACCTTTTCTGTTGACATCTGATCTCTGCTAGATAAAATGGCTAGAGTGCTTCGGAGATATTTGTGAAATTGCTTGGCCGACTATTTAATACAAGATCGTATGCTTTACTAAAAAGTGGATAAACTTTTGGTTTCTTTGCGAATTCATCATCTACAACTTGGAAATTCTCATCTATTACACTAACAGCAAATACAGTATCCTCAACACCTTGCGTGCTAGGACTTGGTAGTCTTGACAACGCATCACAATTTGCATGTGCGTGTGAGTTACGATGCTCTATATCATAGTCATATGCCTGCGGAATTAGTTCCCATCGTTGCATTCTCGCAGCTGCTATGCTGGAAATACCTGATTTCGCACCTAAGATTGCCAACCATGGCTTATGGTCCGTAACCAAAGTGAATTTCCTCCAATACAGGAAATCGTGGCATTTCTAAACAACAAATATCAGAGAAAGTGCTTCCCTCTCAATTTGAGCATAGTTACGCTCACTAGGCCTTAGCGATCTAGACGTATTCGCTATTTATCTTTCCTCACCACTTTCAATTACATGTGAGAGGAAAGCTCCCTCACCATTACTTGAATTGTCACAGTGTAAATTTAGCTTCTTCTTTGGATCATACTGTACAAGTAAAGTTTCACTAATTAACTTTGCTTTACATTTCTCATACGCTTTTTGACATTTTTAATGACCAACTACAGTCAACTCCTTTTCTAAAAGTTTATACCGTCAACTTCAATCTAAATATGGCTATGTATGGTCAGAGGGGCGTTCTTTGGTATTCAAAAAGCCCATATGAGTGATAACGTCCTCAAAAGGTCGCTGTTTAAAAAAAACGGCAATCCGCTTGAAATCTGTGATTGGTTAGATTTTCTCTTTCCGTGGTAACTTTGGCAAAATTGGAACTGATGACTGTCTACCTTTAACAATTCATGAAGTAGAAAGTTGTGACTAAATTCGGTAAAAACTGATAGTAACATTGTACTAAACTAGATATGATCTCAACTTTACTTGAATTAAAACGCCAACTCTTGCAGAGCTTAAATTAGCAAACATGTCTCAATAATATAATATTCATAAAGTCAACAGTTCAATAGGATGATGTTCATTTGCCGTGTTTTCTCTTCTCTGTTTACATCATTAATCATAATGATTAAAAAACTGGTCAACTAAGACCAATCATCTTATTAGATCCAACATTAAAGGCAGTCAGCTATTCATGTCACTGTTCAATAGTTAATTGCATAATAATGGTAAACGTTCGTGATGATGAAGAACCTTTATTTTCTTACCAACTAATTTCGAGACAGCGAAGTCTTGAATGTCAGCTAAGAATTGGCAAACCGTTGTTTACATTGCTGACGATTGATCTCTTTCTTTTATGACAGACATGCAACAGCGGTAAAATCGTACTCAAACTGAAACTGACAAGCACGTTGGCCGTATTCGGTATGAGCATCCCGTTATTTTGAATGTGGGTAAGTGACATTCTTTATTGTTCACCCTACTTATTTTAAGCGCTTTTATATGTTATTTTCCATGAGTCGAATGGAAGATCGAAACGTCATGAAATGATTGAGGGATGTACTGATAAGGAAAACTAAACCCGTTCCTACCTATCTATATTGAATCCTCTAATATCATCAGGCTACGTCAAGGGGATTTATCATTTCACCAACCACAGGAGATAAAGACAGAGGTATTTGAGAAAACCACAGTCTTCAGATGATTGCGAACCGAGATATAAGAGTATTTTCTTAGTCAATATTAAAAGCCCCGAATGTGGATGCGTTATAAGGAAAATCGTGTTATGTACAAGCTCGACAGTTTCTCACTAAGTTCTTCGCATTGCAATCCACTTATACGCCAACGTTACGAAGTCTGGTACGAATTAAAAAGGTGTAATTTCTCGCAAAGGTGTAATCTTGCAAAATATTGAAATAACGTTTGACTACGGGACAAACTTTATTTTTGGTATTGTCAAAAGTTGCTCCGAGATTAGACCATATTACTGTTTTACCAACTTTCTTCATCACTGGAATTTTAAAACCGTCAGGCGATCACTAAATATCAAATAAAAACAACAGCTATGATACCCAGGAATCAAAGTCAATTTTTTTCACAATTGTTAATCTCCATTTCTTTTTAATATTTGACCAAATCAGTGCAATCGATACAAGGTATCCGTGCATTTTCTATGACAACACTGTCTACGATTTTATTTTTTATCATTATTATCATCTTTAGTAGGAGTTCACATGCGCTACGTACTGTGATTCTTGTGGGCGCAAACTTACCTGCAATTAATTGGCCCTTCCCAATGACTGCTCGACGAAAACTTACAGCGGTTCGTGTACAATTGTGAGGTTGTGGAAATATGTATAAGTTTATAATATGGCTTATTCGTCTTATGCAATTTCAATTCGGAAATCTAAAATGTTATACATATTCTCTCAATGCATTATCTCACATAAATAAGCAGTCAAAGCCATACACCCGTGGCTGCAACAAATACTTGTCCTGGCAGCATAGGTAAATTAAAATTGAAATGGATGGCAAAAGAGCCCATACCTTATGTTCATTCTGGTGTTTTGTGCCTGGTTTTAGAAGGCAAACATCATAAAATTTGATAATATAATTATATTTTTACAATTGATGTGAAAAATTTTATTAGTCATTCATTTGGCGACGTCCTGACTATTAACATTTATTAACGGGCAAAGGAAAGCCAAAATTAAAGGGCGAGCCCTTGTAATGTACAAGCTCGACATTTTCTTACCAACTTCTTCGTATTGAAATCCTCTTAAACTCCGACGATACGACGCCCACTCTATAGTGTACATTTTAGAGTGCTGAGTTTGCTTGAGTCCATTTTGGGCCGGGACGGGGTAAATTATTGCTATTATTTTATAGTTTTGGCAATGCCAGTTAATTTGTAGACGTATAAAACGAATAAAGATTAAATTCAAACTGAGTTTGAAGCCAGTGAGCATCGTCCGGCATGGTTGCCCTGAATTTGTAGACTGTATATAGTCCGTGGGGCTGGAGGGGCCCACCGTGCACCCCCGACATCCCTACTACTTGGGTATTTTTGTTCTTTAGGACCTGCTGAAGAAGAAAAAAGATGTTAACATTGGATATTTTGGGATGCACTACCTATCTGGGCTGGTTTTTGATTTGTATGTACCGCAAAAAATGGCGAAATGGGTAGGGGTAGGGGGTACTATTTCCTCCCCTACATTGAGTAAACTAGCATGAAATAGCACAAATCATACATTTTTGGAAAGCTGAGATTCTGTTCTTTATGAGGAACACAAACTTTAGCAAATTAATTTGTGTACATAGAATAGGACGACTTTAAAATGAATTTTTTTGACAATTTTGAAATTTTTTACCGAAAATACCATGTAACAATTGTGATTTACTTGTTATTAAGCAAAATTTTGACAGCTTTTTGTCTTTGAATTATTTATTTCCACATATTAAACAAGAAAAAAGTATAAACATTAGATATTTAACTATACACTACTTCTCTTGAGTCAATTCTGAATTGCGTGTATCTGTATGGGGTGTGCAAAAGCTAGGGGTAGGGGTACAACATTCTTTCCTTGATGAAGTAAACTGGCTTGAAATGCCACATACCTTATAGTTTTAGAAAGCTTAGATACTGGTCTTTCTAAAATGCATAAAGTTTTAGTGAAAAATATGACGTCATAGAATTGGATAACTTTAAATCGATTTTTTCTGGTAATTCAGTATTTTTAACCGGAAGAAAATACGATAACTATTGTTTCCTCCTTATGAAGCAATCAAACACATTTATGGATGTTATTTACTAATTGCAATGTGCTGAAAAAGAAAATAAATGTCAAAATTGGGTATTTACCATGCATTATTGTCTCTAAGTCACTAAATAGCAAGTTTTGCTACATTGGTATATCGTGAATGGGCATTTTATTGTTATGCAATGAACTAATGCACAGCCTTAAAAAGAAGACTCGAAAACGTGCACACATAGTCATATTGCCATTTTCTCCTTCAAGTAAATAGATTATTGACGACCGTCTATTGTTATCATTTCATTTTTAAATATTTTTCTATAAAATAATTTTGTTTAAGGCGTATTTGGAAAATTGTCTATGCCTCCTTGTCTTACTTTATATACAGCAAGCATTACTAACTATTAGGCCGAGGCTAGAGGGGCGTCTACGTGCACCTCCCCCCCTCACCCCACAGGATAACAAACCTGTAATTTTCAGAAGCCTTGGGATCCCTAGAGTAAGAAATGGGATTTTAAGAGACAAAATATAGGGACTCAATAGCTGTTACGGTCATGTTTTGAAGGGTACCACAAAATCACGATTTTGTGACCCACGTGGATTTTTGTCAAACCTGTCTTCTTGTACGTGATCTGCTGAGCTTACTGTTTAACATGACCTAGGTTATGGGGTATCATTAGAAAGGTGATTTATTCTTCTTGAAAATGGTATATAGCAATATGCAATATCTTCTATAGTTTTCATAAAATAGGGCCATAATTTAACCCATACCCCAAAGTTTTATGTCACAAATTACTGTCAAAACTAATCTAAATTCCACCAATTATTTACCTATACATAATACAAAAGGCAATACTGTGTATTAACGTTGTGTTATTTGCTACAGGTACATGTTAGAAACTTGGAATAAACTTTTAACAGAAAAAATATTGGGATCCTGTAGCTGTAACAGTCATATTTTGAAGGGTACCGAAAAATCACAGTATTACTGACTCACATTCGTTTTTGTTAAACCAATCTTCTTGTAAGTCTTCTGCTGAGCTTATTTTGAACATAACGAGGCAAATGGGTACCAATAGAAAGTTAATTCACTCTTCTTTAAATGATATGTTGCAATATGCAATATCTTCTATAGTTTTCATGAAATAAGATCAAAACTTACCCAATACTCCAATGTTTTATGTCGCAAATTACCATCAAAACTAATCTCAAATTCTACCAATTATTTTCCTAGACACATTACAAAAGGCAATTCTTTGTATAAAATATATTTTATTTGGTACAGGGACATGTCAAAAATATGAGTTAGACTTTAAAGAGACAAAATATTGGTATTGAATGACTGTTACTGGCATGTTTTGAAGGGTACCGTGAAGTCAGAGTATTACCGACTTGCATATGTTTTTGTTAAATGTGTCGTCTTGTAAGTTTTCTGCTGAGCTTACTTTTTACCATAGCCTAGATTATTGGCTGCCATTGGAAAGACAATTTATTTGGCTTTAAAATGACATATTGTAATATGCAGTATCTTCTATAGTTTTCATGAAATAGGACCAAACCTTACCCCATACCCCAAAGTTTTATGTCACAAATTACTGTCAAAACTAATCTTAAATTCTACCAATTATTTACCTAGACATTATACAAAGGGCAATGCTTTGTATCAAATTTGTTTTATTTGATACAGGTAAATGTTAGAAACTTGAAATAAACTTTTAACAGAAAAATATCCAGATGCTGTAGCTGTAACAGTCATATTTTGAATGGTACTGCAAAATCACAGTACTGCCAACTCGCATACATTTTTGTTAAACCTGTCTTCTTGTAAGTCTTCTACTGAGCTTACTTTTTAACATAATGTAGCAAGTTGGGCATCATTAGAAAGGTAATTTACTCTGCTTTAAAATAATATATTGCAATATGCAATATCTTTTATAGTTTTCATGAAATAGGACCACAACTTACCCCATACCCCAAAGTTTTATATTCCAAATTACCGTCAAAACTAATCTCAAATTCTGACAACTATTGACCGGGACATAATATAAAGGGCAATGATTTGTATTAAATTTAGTACATTTGCTTTAGGTTCATGTTAGAAACTTGAAACGAACTTTTAACAGAAAAAATATTGTGATGCCGTAGCTGTAACAGTCATATTTTGAAAGGTACCACAAACTCACAGTATTGCAAACTCGCATACGTTTGGTTAAACCTGTCTTATTATAAGTCATCTGCTGAGCCTATTTTTTAACATAACCCGGCTATTGAGGTATCGTTAGAAAGGTAATCTGTTCTTCTTTGATATGACATATTGTAATATACAATATCTTCTTAAGTATTCAGGAAATAAGACCAAAACTTACCCCACACCCCTAAGTTTATATTGCAAATTACTATCACTAATAATCTCAAATTCTACCAAACTTTTACCTAGTGTTATGTAGGTCATTTCCCCCACACTCATCATGACCTGAGTTCAATTAGTCTAGAACATTCTCAAGGTCACTGCCCTTGATGACCTCACAACCTTGAATTCAATTAGTCATGTTTGGAATGTTCTGGAAAGTTGATTAGTTGTGTAAGGGAGATAATTTTAGAACAGTAATTAGCATGTCAATAAAGTTCTAGATTGTTCTTATATGCCTTTATAAAAGGGACGTGCTCAGCTTCCAGTCAGACTTTTGGGATCGTGTCTCTTGTGTGTTACTAAACTCCAGCAGTAGTCATTCTCAAGACTTTCCAAGACCTTCACTGTCAACGCTGGATTTATACTGTGGACTTTGTGCAGCTTCAAGCCTGCAAGCCAAAGGACTGTTCATTCATCCAACTGACTGTTACAACTCTGAGACTGGAGCTTTGCCGTCCCAGCTGAGATAAGTAGTCTGTACACTTTTAAAGCTTGTACTCTATCCCTGACTTAGCAATTAGTTTATTTTCGTAATAAATTTTGTTTAAACGTTAACTGCTGAGTTCACCCTTTTGTTCGTTTTCTCTGCACGTAACAAATTGGGGGCTTGTCAGGGATACGAATATTTTGAGCCGTTTGACAGCATTTTGCCTACCTTTTCAAAACTACTTTACACTGTGAACTCAGCGAAATTCAATCATGGTGGAATTCAAGCCAGACGAATTTATGGATGACCTTGATCAGGACACATTTAATTCCCTCAGAAAAGACAACCTCATAGCACTGGCAAATTTCCTTAAAGTAGATGTCAAAAGATCTATGCGCAAGCGGGAAATACAGTTCAAGATTGCAAAACATTTAGTTAATTCTTGCCATTTTGAGGAGTCTGCCTTAAAAGATTATGAGCCTGAGTCCTCCTTCGAACTCAAAAAATTAGAATTAGAAATACAGGCAGATTTGGAGCTTAAGAAATTGGAATTAGAAAAGGAAAAATTACAAATGAAAGAAAAAGAAAGGCAGGAAAGATTAGAAATGGAAGAAAGACAGAGGGAAAAAGAATTGCGATTAGAAGAACAGCGATTACAGGTAGAAATAAAACGTTTAGAGCTTGGACAGTCAGGAAAATCCTTCCCTTCACACGGTTTTGACATCACTAAGCATTTCAGGTTAGTTCCCCCTTTCCAAGAAAAGGATGTTGATAAATATTTCCTTCATTTTGAGAAAATTGCTCAGAGTCTGGATTGGCCTAAGGAGTCCTGGTCTATGCTTTTGCAGAGTGCTTTGGTGGGTAAAGCCAGAGAAATTTACATTCAGTTGTCAGTAGAGCAGGCTTCAAATTATGATTCTGTGAAGGAGTTAATTCTCAAGGGCTATGAGTTGGTGCCTGAAGCTTACCGTCAGAAATTTAGGGATTGTGAGAGGGCGAAAGATCAAACTTATGTTGAATTTGCTCGAACAAAAGAACAACTGTTTGACCGTTGGTGTTCTTCTGAAAAGGTCAGTCAGAATTATGACAAATTACGACAGCTTGTTTTGATTGAGGAATTTAAAAGGTGCATCCGGAGTGACATCAAGACGTTTATCAATGAACAAAAGGCAGATACATTGGAGGTTGCTGCACGTTTGGCCGATGATTATTCATTGACCCACAAATCTTCATTTCTCAGCAAACCATCCCAGTCCTTTTCATACAGAAACAATGCAGGTAAATTTAACTCGTCCTTTTCATCTAAGAATTTTTCAAAGGAGAGTAGGAAATCAAATGACAACAGTTCACAAAATTCAAGTAACACTTCCACATCATCAGATCCCAAGTCTCAATCTCCTTCTGACAAACAGTTCGGTACACTTTCTTGTAATTATTGTAAGAAAGACGGCCATTTAATGTCAGAGTGTTTCAAATTGAAAAGAAAACGTGAAGGTCAAAGTGGTCAAAGTGGATCTAAGCCAACCGGCTTTATTTCTTCATCAACTCAATTAGAGTCTAATAATGTGTGTAACACATTTTCTGAGGTTAAACCCCTCTTATCCCAAATTAAGGAGGTCAAGGTCAATTCTTCTCAAGATAGCATTATGGGTATTTTCGAACCATTTATTCATGATGGTTTTATATCACTTTCTAGTGATTTTTCTTCCGCTACCCCTGTCAAAATTTTAAGAGATACCGGGGCTTCCCAGTCTCTTTTGTTGGCAGACACCCTGCCGTTTTCTAAAAAGTCATTTTCAGGTTCTAAAGTTCTTATTAAGGGGTATATTGTAATGACTACATTCCTGTTCCTCTCCATAATGTCTATTTGTCTTCGGACTTTGTTTCTGGACCTGTGACTTTAGGTATTAGGCCTTTTTTGCCTTTTGAAGGGATTCACCTTCTTCTTGGAAACGACCTTGCTGGGGACAAGGTCATTACTAATCCACTTGTGACTGATAATCCTAGTTTAGATCAGGATCCAGAGCCAATTGAACAAGAGATACCCGATTTATTTCCTTCATGTGCCATTACTCGAGCCATGTCAAAGAAAACTTCCGAGAATCAAAATACTCTCAAAAATAATGTCACAGATGTTGACTTAAATGACACCTTTCTCAGTCAGGTGTTTGACACGGATCATTCCGTTATCCCTCGTGGATTTGAAACTTCCAGTAAAACTTCTGCTGACCAAAGTCAGACATTTTCTAGATCAAATCTCATTGCAGAACAACACAAAGACCCAGATATTTTGTCTTTGTTTGACAGGGTAGATGATGAAGGTAAAACTTCAGATAGCTCTGTTTCCTATTATACAAAGTCTGGTATTCTCATGCGTAAATGGAGACCTCCAGATGTTTTGGTTGATGACGATTGGGCTATAAAACATCAAATTGTGGTTCCAAAGCACTACCGTGCTGAAATATTGCGCCTGGCCCATGAAACCCCCTGGGCTGGTCACTTAGGAGTCAGGAAAACTTATCATAAAATTCTCAGTCACTTTTATTGGCCTAATCTCAGGCAGGATGTAGCACATTTCTGTAAAACTTGTCACACATGTCAAATGGTAGGAAAGCCAAATCAGACCATTCCAAAGGCCCCTTTACAGCCAATTCCTGCATTTCAAGAACCTTTAGTAGGATACTCATAGACTGTGTTGGGCCCCTACCAAAAACAAGATCAGGAAATGAGTACATGCTGACAATAATGTGTACATCAACTCGGTTCCCAGAAGCCATACCACTGAGAAATATAAAGACAAAGACTATAGTGAAAGCTTTAGTCAAATTTTTCACTTTATTTGGCCTCCCTAAATGTGTCCAGTCCGATCAAGGCTCCAACTTTATGTCTGGAATTTTTCAACAAGTAATGGATCAGCTAGGCATTAAACAGTATAGGTCATCCGCCTATCATCCAGAAAGTCAGGGTGCTCTTGAGCGATTTCATCAAACTTTGAAAAACATGGTTAGGACCTACTGTTTTGACACAGAGAAGCAGTGGGATGAAGGAATTCATTTTCTGCTCTTCGCTGTCAGAGAGTCAATTCAAGAGTCTCTTGGTTTTAGCCCATTTGAGCTTGTATTTGGACATACAGTCCGTGGCCCACTTAAGCTCGTTAAAGAGAAATTCCTATCAGACGATGATGATTGTCTGAATATTTTGCAATATGTGTCAGATTTTCGTACAAAACTCTCTAAAGCATGTGAATTAGCAAGAGAAAATCTTGAGTCATCTCAGCAGTCAATGAAACCAAATATGATAAAAGCACCTCAAAACGGAAGTTTGAACCAGGTCAAAAAGTTCTTGTTCTACTTCCAATTCCTGGCAAACCACTCCATGCTCGTTACTTTGGGCCATACCTAATTGATAAGAAATTGAGTGATTTAAATTACATCATAATAACACCTGACAGGCGAAAACAAAAACAGCTATGTCACATAAATATGCTTAAGCCATATTTGGATAGGGATAATCCTACTATAACTCAGCTGTCAGTGCAGTCAGTTCAAACCATTATGAAGATAGTGATACTGAAACTGACTTGAGTGAAAATACTCTAAACTCAAAGCTGGGCTCGGTCAAGCTTCAGACTCAGAAATCCTGGAGAAGCTGGAGTCTACAAAGTTGGCACACCTCCAGCCAGAGCAACAACACAACAGGTGAAAGAACTGCTCCATGAATATAACACCTGTTTCAAGATGTTCCAACGAGGACAAACGTCATCTATCACGACGTTGATGTTGGGGACAGTAAGCCTGTAAAACAACATCCATACAGACTGAATCCAACAAAAGCGAAATATCTCCAGGAAGAAGTCAAATACCTTCTGGACAATGACTTTATTGAACCCAGTAAAAGTAACTGGAGTTCGCCGTGCATACTTGTTCCCAAATCAGACCACAGTTATCGTATGTGCACGGACTTTAGGAAGGTCAACGCTTTAACAAAGACAGACACTTTCCCAATCCCGAGGATTGATGACTGCATCGACCGAGTGGGAAAAGCCAAGTATGTGACGAAATTTGACCTACTGAAGGGATTTTGGCAAGTCCCTCTGACGGATCGTGCTCGTGAAATATCCGCCTTTGTTACACCAGACGGATTGTTCCAGTACAAGGTGATGCCATTCGGAATGAAGAACTCTCCGGCAACGTTCCAACGGATGATCAACGACGTCATATCCGGGCTAGACGGGTGTGCAGCCTACGTTGATGACATCGTCCTGTATAGTGACACCTGGGAGGAACACATCAAGCTCATGCGGAAGTTCTTTGAGAGACTGAGCAAAGCAATGTTGACTGTCAACCTTGCCAAATCTGAGTTTGGTTGGGCGAGGGTGACTTACCTCGGACATACTGTAGGACAGGGTGAGGTAAAACCTGTTGATGCCAAAATCAGTGCCATTTCAAGTTTTCCCATACCAAACTGCAAACGACAACTGATGCGCTTTCTCGGTATGGCTGGTTACTACAGAAAATTCTGTCCAAATTTCTCCACAATTACTGAGCCTTTGACTAACTTACTTAAAAAGAAAGTAAAGTTTGTTTGGTCAGAGCAATGCCAACAGGCATTTGATACACTTAAAGCCATACTGCAAAGTGCCCCAGTGTTGTCTGCACCAGATTTCACTTTGCCATTCAAATTAGCTGTAGATGCTAGTGATACGGCTGCTGGTGCTGTTTTATTGCAAGAGGATAGTCATGGTATAGATCATCCTGTTTGCTATTTTTCACGCAAATTTAACAAATCCCAGAGAAACTACTCTACAATTGAAAAAAAGAGTGTTTATCTTTGATATTAGCTTTACAGCATTTTGAAGTTTATGTTACTTATTCAAATCAGCCAATAGTGGTTTATATTGATCACAACCCTCTTGTATTTCTACAGAAATTTAAAGGCAAAAATCAGAGATTGCTTAGATGGAGTTTAATGTTACAGGAGTTTAATCCTGACATTAGACATATCAAAGGCAGAGACAATTTAATTGCAGACTGTCTCTCTCGTATTTAGAGTTTATTGTTGTTCACTTTCAAGAAATTTTACTTTAGAGTAAAACAAATTTGAGTACTTAAATCCTTTTCAAGATTACATTTGTAAAAGAAAGATTTTTCTTTGAAAAATTTTCTTTTTTTGAAGAGGGGTGTGTTATGTAGGTCATTTCCCCCACACTCATCATGACCTGAGTTCAATTAGTCTAGAACATTCTCAAGGTCACTGCCCTTGATGACCTCACAACCTTGAATTCAATTAGTCATGTTTGGAATGTTCTGGAAAGTTGATTAGTTGTGTAAGGGAGATAATTTTAGAACAGTAATTAGCATGTCAATAAAAGTTCTAGATTGTTCTTATATGCCTTTATAAAAGGGACGTGCTCAGCTTCCAGTCAGACTTTTGGGATCGTGTCTCTTGTGTGTTACTAAACTCCAGCAGTAGTCATTCTCAAGACTTTCCAAGACCTTCACTGTCAACCGCTGGATTTATACTGTGGACTTTGTGCAGCTTCAAGCCTGCAAGCCAAAGGACTGTTCATTCATCCAACTGACTGTTACAACTCTGAGACTGGAGCTTTGCCGTCCCAGCTGAGATAAGTAGTCTGTACACTTTTAAGCTTGTACTCTATCCCTGACTTAGCAATTAGTTTTATTTTCGTAATAAATTTTGTTTAAACGTTAACTGCTGAGTTCACCCTTTTGTTCGTTTTCTCTGCACGTAACACTAGACATACTACAAAAGGCAATGATTTGTATGAAATCTGTTTTATTTGCTACAGAGACATGTTACAAATATTAGATAGACTTTTAACAGACAAAATATTGGGAATGAATGGTTGTTCCTGTCATGTTTTGAAGGGTACTTTAAAGTCTCAGTCTTGCCCACTCGTATGTGTTTTTGTTAATGTGTCATCTTGTAAGTCATCTGCTGAGCTTACTTTTTACTCTAACCTATCTTATAGGCTATCATTGGAAAGAAAATTTATTTTGCCTTAAAGTGACATATTGTAATATGAAATATCTTTAATAGTTTTCATGAAATAGGACCAGACTTACCCCATATCCCAAATTCGCAAACTGCAAAGTTTTCGAACAGATGTAGTTTGCAAATATAACTAAGGGCTGGGGTAAGTTTTTGCCATTTCATTACAACTTCAGATGATAATGCACTTTATCATATGCTAAAATAAGAGTGATAAAAGCTTTGTAATGATACCCTACAATCTGCGTTACGGATAAAATAAAGGTTGGCAGATAAATTTCATGGAAACTTGTTTAATAAAATTTCACGGGTTTCAGCAACATATATCCTGCTATCCTTCAAACTATGATGCTAACAGCTATTAAATCACAATAATTATCCTGTTAATGGTATCTTTCATAGTTGGAAATGTCTCTGTAACAAATAAAATAGGTTTCATACAAAGTTTTGTCTTTTTTATAGAATTTATCGAAATTAAATGCTAGTTTTGACAGTAATTTGTGACATAAAACTTTGGGGTATGGGGTAAGGTTTGGTCCTATTTCATGAAAACTATAGAAGATATTGCATATTAAAATATGCCATTTTAAAGCCAAGTAAATTGTCTTTCCAATGGCAGCCAATAATCTAGGCTATGGTAAAAAGTAAGCTCAGCAGAAAACTTACAAGACGACACATTTAACAAAAACATATGCGAGTCGGTAATACTCTGACTTCACGGTACCCTTCAAAACATGCCAGTAACAGTCATTCAATACCAATATTTTGTCTCTTTAAAGTCTAACTCATATTTTTGACATGTCCCTGTACCAATAAAATATATTTTGTACAAAGAATTGCCTTTTGTAATGTGTCTAGGAAAATAGTTGGTAGAATTTGAGATTAGTTTTGATGGTAATTTGCGACATAAAACATTGGAGTATGGGGTAAGTTTTGATCTTATTTCATGAAAACTATAGAAGATATTGCATATTGCAACATATCATTTTAAAGAAGAGTAAATTATCTTTCAAATGGTACCCCATTGGCCTCGTTATCTTCAAAATAAGCTCAGCAGAAGACTTACAAGAAGACTGGTTTAACAAAAACGAATGTGAGTCAGTAATACTGTGATTTTTCGGTACCCTTCAAAATATGACTGTTACAGCTACAGGATCCCAATATTTTTTCTGTTAAAAGTTTATTCCAAGTTTCTAACATGTACCTGTAGCAAATAACACAAAGTTAATACACAGTATTGCCTTTTGTATTATGTATAGGTAAATAATTGGTGGGAATTTAGATTAGTTTTGACAGTAATTTGTGACATAAAACTTTGGGGTAAGGGTTAAATTATGGCCCTATTTCATGAAAGCTATAGAAGATATTGCATATTGCTATACACCATTTTCAAGAAGAATAAATCACCTTTCTAATGATACCCCATAACCTAGGTCATGTTAAACAGTAAGCTCAGCAGATCACGTACAAGAAGACAGGTTTGACAAAAATCCACGTGGGTCACAAAATCGTGATTTTGTGGTACCCTTCAAAACATGACCGTAACAGCTATTGAGTCCCTATATTTTGTCTGTTAAAATCCCATTTCTTATTCTAGGGATCCCAAGGCTTCTGAAAATTACAGGTTTGTTATCCTGTGGGGTGAGGGGGGGGAGGTGCACGTAGACGCCCCTCTAGCCTCGGCCTAATAGATCGTTAGTAATGCTTGCTGTACATAAAGTAAGACAAGGAGGCATAGACAATTTTCCAAATACGCCTTAAACAAAATTATTTTATAAAAAAAATATTTAAAAATTAAATGATAACAATAGACGGTCGTCAATAATCTATTTACTTGAAGGAGAAAATGGCAATATGACTATGTGTGCACGTTTTCGAGTCTTCTTTTTAAGGCTGTGCATTAGTTCATTGCATAACAATAAAATGCCCATTCACGATATACCAATGTAGCAAAACTTGCTATTTTAGTGACTAGAGACAATAATGCATGGTAAATACCCAATTTTGACATTTATTTTCTTTTTCAGCACATTGCAATTAGTAAATAACATCCATAAATGTGTTTGATTTGCTTCATAAGGAGGAAACAATAGTTATCGTATTTTCTTCCGGTTAAAATACTGAATTACCAGAAAAAATCGATTTAAAGTTATCCAATTCTATGACGTCATATTTTTTCACTAAAACTTTATGCATTTTAGAAAGACCAGTGTCTAACCTTTCTAAAACTATAAGGTATATGGCATTTCAAGCCAGTTTACTTCATCAAGGAAAGAATGTTGTACCCCTACCCCAGCTTTTGCACACCCCATACAGATACACGCAATTCAGAATTGACTCAAGAGAAGTAGTGTATAGTTAAATATCTAATGTTAACACTTTTTTTCTTGTTTAATATGTGGAAATAAATAATTCAAAGACAAAAAGCTGTCAAAATTTTGCTTAATAACAAGTAAATCACATGTTACATGGTATTTTCGGTAACAAATTTCAAAATTGTCAAAAAAATTCATTTTAAAGTCGTCCTATTCTATGTACACAAATTAATTTTGCTAAAGTTGGTGTTTCTTATAAAGAGCAGAATCTCAGCTTTCCAAAAATGTATGGTTTGTGCTATTTCATGCTAGTTTACTCAATGTAGGGGAGGATATAGTACCCCCTACCCCTACCCATTTTTCGCCATTTTTTGCGGTACATACAAATCAAAAACCAGCCCAGATAGGTAGTGCATCCCAAAATATCCAATGTTAACATCTTTTTTCTTGTTCAGCAGGTCCTAAAGAACAAAAAAATACCCAAGTAGTAGGGATGTGTGGGGGGGGGTGCACGGTGTGCCCCTCCAGCCCACGGACTAATACATTTACACGAACTGCACTGCACTGCACTGAACTCGCACGTTTAACACAAAAAAGAGCAGTACTTTCACGGTGTAAAAAGATGTATTTTCGAAGGAAAATAAGAAGGAATCGCGTCCCTGACGTTTGTATCGAACTTGAATGATCAACTTTGAATATCGTGTCATTCAAAAAGCTCAAATACGGTGAAATGCCAAGCATAGAGAAAACAAAATTTCATGCATCAACATCAGCGACCTACATGGCATCGAAATGATACAATATTGATTACGATAATATAGCAAGCCTTAAATTAAAATTATTTTATGTATGAGTTGTATGTTTTGCTAAACAAAGGTCTGATGGGTCCGATGGGCGAGTTGTTGTTTATAGACAAATGGTAATACGTTCTCATGAGAAGATAGATATGCACGAAATTTTCCTTTCTTATTTGAGTATGGGAGTCTGGACTGACGCAAGTCCATAAAATTTTGAATATACTCCTAAAAACAAATTCCGGAAACGCAATTACGATTTCAGTCGAAAAGCAGCAATTTCCACAATCATAAACATTTGGGCGAATGACAATTTAAACATCATCTTCCCGATTAAATAAAAATATGAACCCATTATATGAGTGATTCAGCGCCAATTGATACTCTGTTGCAATTACTTGGAATTACTGACAGGGCTTCAACATGTAATGATTATATTTTGTTTGTATGAATATTTTTGCTTGTTAAAGGTACGTCAGTTCTGTTTGCTTAACAACAGTTGCAAATATTTATACTAGACTGACTAAATGAAATTGACACGTTTCAAATGTTTCATATCGTATCAATTTCGGGGTCGCTGGTTACTTCACGTACAAAGTAATAATATAATGTTACTTACGAATCATACATCCCAAAATCTTCAAACAGAACTGAAAGTAATCTTAGCTCTACATTCTACTTTATATGGTTGAGACGCAACATTCTATTTCTAGGTCTCAAACTTTGATAAAAACATATTTAGAACGCCGCCAAGTGCGTCTGTTTCACAGTGTAGTTTTGTCAGCATTGATAATGTGTAGCTTACGAACCTGAAAAATAAGGCTAGCAAAAAGATTAAAAAATTATCGTTCCTTAGATTTTTTTGTGAAATGCAAGAGACCAAATGGCACATTCGCTGACAGCACTTAATTAATGGCAATGTTAAATATTCACTTTGATAAAAAAAGAAAAAAAAATGTCTAAAGTATTATAGGCGATTTCTAAGAACAGTTTAATTATTCTTTCTTGCCTAACTATAAAATGGGCGATCCTGATGACCACAGCCTCTTAAAGAACAACAATTTCGATGCTACGACACTTTTTGTGGTTTGTCTATAACAGATGGTCGACATTGCGTCATGACAGCTTGTTCGTTATTCGATATTCCTTTCAATAATTTGCTACCTTCATTGAAAAATTGCTTCTGAAGTCAATTATCCTTTCTCAAACAACACAATGACTACAAAACAATTAAGGGGAAATGCCTTTATTCTCTCGATTCGTGCCTGCAGTGTTTCAACTGCATAACGATACGATGTTCCATAGAGTTTAAAATAAGACGGCCATTCACTAGTTTAGTTAAAAAAATAGTGCAGCCCGTTGACCTGCAGTAGAATCTCGTTAAAAAGACCAAATGAAAAGAATTCGGAACGGTGATCACTAATGAATGGCTGACTATAGGCGAAACATACGTACTCTTGATGGCATATATTTTATATAAATCTTTCGAGTTAGCAGTTAAATGTATTCTACAGACACTATCAATGTCATTCACAGAAATTGGCTTTAACACCTGCAGCCTCACTTTGATATTCCAAATACATAATGACACGGCCTAGGTAGTTTAGACTCGTGATACTTTTAGTTGTTTGGGTTGACATAATTGGCATTAGTTTACGAAAGTAACATCCCGTTGTCTCCTAGTAAGTCGTCAAATGTTGCAAGTTAGGCCTCAAAAATTTCAAAATCATTTAAAAACCGCTGGCCTCAGTTTTTGGTTGGAGTCTGTCCGCCGACGCAATGACCTTCGGGTTTCGGAAAAATAAATAAATAGAACAGTGACGTTTATAAGAAGGTCTGAAAACAATATTTACAACGTCTATGTCGATACATCCAGCATAAGGAAAGCTTCCAATATAGTTTAGACCGGACTGCGTTTCCGTTGTACGAGTTTATGTACATCTGAGGACAACACTGTAGTGGAAATAATTTAAAAAGTGTCCCTACAGTGGTATAATGTGCCATTTCTAGAGAGAAAAGACCCTGGTACATTAATCCTGAAATTACTGCCAGTGACAATAATTTTCTTAATGTGTGTGTCTTAAATGCGCGTGAAATTATCGCTATATTTATACTCTGTTTGGTAAGGCGCTCAACAATTTGAGATTCTGAATAGTTTATACTATCTACAGTAACCTGTTCTACTAAGAAAAGTCCAATGGCAAATCGCTATACTCATGTTTGGTTATATTATGATCATAAAGTTTTATTCATATAAGAATATTATTGACAGACGTAAAATATACAAGAAGATGTCACTTGTGCAAGCTCCTGTCCTTAAGAGGGAAGACGAACCGTTTTTGCCATTTACAAATGATATGAGATTATTAGGAAAGTGCAGCAGAACACAATTGGAACTATTTTGGGATAATTGGATGGTGGAATAATGCCGATTTAATCTACAAATGTAATCTCATCTGCTTTCTTTTTACATTTCACACTTGTTTTTATGAGTTATTTGTATTATTGCAACGTTCAACTACCTGACAACTAACACTTTTGAGAAATTAAAAAAAAAGAAAATCCAATTATTCCAAATTAATTCCCATCGTATTAATTCAGATAATAACATCTAGTATCGGTGTTATAGACTCTATAATCATCACAAATAATTTCAGTTGGAGGTCCACCATAATTTCAATTGAAGATTATGCCACATGATCAGCCGCCAAGTGTTGAAATCAAAACAGGGTAACGTAAGATTTCTGTAAACAAAAGATTCCCTTATTATAATTCAAGAATACATTCTGGTTTGTGCACAAATTGAGACAACATTTCCATATTAACACGACAACTCCGAATCTCTGAAAGTGTCTAATAATTCTATGTGATGACGACCACGATCGAATTTCATAAGACGAGTGAACGTTTAACCCGACACCATGAAAACTCTGAAAAATGAACTATCCATATTTCCAAACTATGCAATGCATCATATTTATTGCCGAAAAATGTTAGAAACGACTTTAAAATTGTAATTGAGCCCTTTCAAGTGGCTTTCGTCAAAATTAATTTTCCATGACATATATCAACTCTGCAATATTTTATCATCTCTTGGGAATAGTACGTGCATGCATCTAATTGCTGAACAAAGTGATACAATATGAGTGCAATTAACGAAAAACAACTAGCATTTCGCTTCGCTTACGGAAATATAACAGCGGTACACCCGATGTCGTCCTACAAAGGTATCAGACCGATAATGTATCAAAATAAATCCAAAACAAAACAAAACAATCAGCAGGTGTACAATGTCTCCTCGTGTTTCACTTCACAATATGATGGATAGAGTAAATTCTTATGTTGAATGTTACAAAGGTCAATCAACTTCACACAAATGGAAACAAAGGCAAAACAGTGCTCGTTAAAATTCAACATCATTGTGTCTAATTTAAATTTCTTCTTTCATCAACAGACAGAAATAACAAGTTACAGTGACCTTTATCAACCCATATTCAGAGAAATTTACGTGCTGTTATAAAATTCTTGTATGTCTCAAATATTACTAGAATTTAAATGTCAAACCTTGCAAGGCTTAAAGTAGCAAACATGTCTCGATAACATAACATCTAGAAAGTCGGTAGTACAAAAAGATGATAATTAATTTGCCCTGCTCCCTCCTCTCTGTTTACATAATTTACCAAAATGATTAGAAAACATTTCAAATGAGAGCAATCATCTTATTAGATCCAAGATTATAGGCTTTCAGCTATTCAAGTCACTGTTCAATAGTTAATTGCATAATACTGGAAAAGTTCCTAATGATGAAGAACCTGTATATTCTTAACAACAAATTTCGGCCCTATGACGTCTTTGTTGTCAGCGCAGAATCGGCGACCCGTGTTTAATCATTGCTGGCGATTGATCTCCTTCTCCACAAAAGACATATAACAGTGGTAAAAAAACATACTGAAACTGAAACTGACAAGCACATTGTCCGCAATCGGTATGAGCATCCCGTTATTTTGCTTGCGGGTAAGTGACATTCTTTATACTCGACCCAAATCCTGCTTAAGCGTATTTGTATGTAATTTCATTTTTCATGACTCAACTGGAAGAAAGAGACGTCATGAATTGATGGAGTGATGTACTGATAAGGAAACTTCAACCCCATTCTCCCTGTCTCCATCGAATCCCTTAATATCATCAGGCTACGTGAGGGGGATTTTTTCGTTCACCAACCAAAAGAGATAAATGCAGTGGACTTCGGATGACTGCGAACCTAAATATAAGTGGTATTTTTGATTAGCTGAACGCAGTAAAAGAACATCCTGTAATTTACAAGCGCTACATTTTCCCACCAACTTCTTCGTATTGAAATACATATACACTCCAACCATAGGAAGTCTGATAGGAGTTAAAGAGTTGCAAGTGTATAAAAGGTGTAATTTCCCGCGAAGGAAATCTTGTGCGATATAGAAATAACATTTGACTCCGGAACCAAGTGCATCTGTGGTACGGCCAAAAATTGCTCAAAGGAAGATCGTGTTTCTATTTTGTCACCTTTCTTATGAAATACAAACGATAGTCTATGGTAGCCAGGAATTAAAGTATATTTTTTCACATTTGTTAATCTACATTTTTTTAACTTTTATAAGATCAGTGCAATAGATACAAAGTATCGGTGTTTTCTCTCTGGCAAAACTGTCTAGAATTGAATTTTGTTACACTGTGTTCCTCGAAATTGATGAAAATTCTTATTTTAAGTAGGAGTTCAAATGTGCCACGTGCTGGCTACAAAGGTACCTGTAACTGCTTGAGAGATGTTAATGGCCCCTTTCAGCAACTGCTCAACGAAGTTTGATCGAGGTTCGTGTACAACTTTGACGCAGTGGAAATGTATTTAGGTTTAGAATATAGCTTATAGGTCTTACGCAATTGCGGATATTCAGGTGCTATAATTATTCTGTCTAGACGTTGTCTAAGATCCGTATGTTGTGGTTCAAGCCCGATTGAAAACTAGAAGAATTTTCTACCCTGGGATGGTAGCTCTGCTGGTGGACAGAATTGTCCCCGAGGTTATCGTTCGCCCAGTTAAAGCGATGAATTCGTTTCTTCGCTTCGATAAAGTTTGTATGTGCGATGTGTGATAGTGAGCATGCGTACGTGAGTGCTTCACGAACTCTACAACTTGTGGAGCGGTCTCAGTCAGAAAAATGTAATAACTTAGCCGGCTATTGAACCACTCTTTTTTGGGAGTGGAGATTTAGCCGAGCGGTTCTCTCTGTGGCCTCTCTGCTAGGCGACTGATGCCGTATGTTGTGGGTTCGAACCCGATTGAAAACTAGCCGAATCAATATGAAGTCACAGCCTACACACCCATGGCCAGGTCAAAAACTCTTCCTGGTAACATAAGTAAATCGAAACTAAAAAGGGTGACATCATTGCCCACTCTGCTGTATTTGTGGCTTCTGAGTCACCATCTTCTGGTTGGCAAAAGGTTTATACTTTATGTTCATTCTAGTGTTTTTGTGCCTGGTTCTAGAAGGCTAACTTACCATAAAATTTGATAATTCATATCGGAGAGTATATCACGTATCATGTATTGTTTGCATGTTGCATGTATTGAGCGACTTGCGCAGCATGCTTCTTGTGAAAACATTTCCATATCACTTGAAAAAAATAAATATTTCATGCAGTTATCTTATCTAGAGTATGTATATTTTCAAGGGTTATTACTATTTATATTTAGAGTTCTCGAGGTAAACACACTAAGGAATGTAAATGAACTTAACTACAAACCGACCCATTATTTACTGGTAAATTATACCTCAAGAATATCATTGTCTTTTGTTTTGTAACGGTTAATACCATCTTATTGACATTTAAAGAAACATTAGGTAAGTTAGTACAAATTAAGAATTTTAATTACGTTGACATGTACATAACGTTTGCCATGAGTCCTTATATATTTGTATGTCGCATGTATTGCAATTCCTTCTGACAGAATGGCTTCCTTACATTTCTGTGGAAAATTACAATGTGCAGTACCCTTCAATATTCTAAAGATACATCGGGTAATGACCAGCTCATCGACACGATTTGACTATATTGATGACCAAGCAAGCTGTGTTCATCGTATTATACAGACACAAAAATCGCTTCCAGTCACAATGTATTACCCACTTCAAGTCTCCACTATAATAATACTTTATATACATAATGTCTAAATAGAATTACAATTTATGTTATATTATATTGTCAGTGCATGGAGAATATAAAACCTGTAATTTCTTGTTATTCCGCTCTGTAGCGTTACTGAAAATGGCACAAATATCCAAAACAATTGCTCCAGTTTTCGCAGTCAGCTTATTCTTTTTGTTTTAATATTTTTGTCAGATTCTACCCTAAATTTATCATTTTCATTCTTACTGGTTCAATAAAATATATTAACAAGAAAAGTACACTGATTTCAGTTTGTTGGAAATGCAAATGAGGAATTGTTTAATGTTGCGATCCATATTTATATTATCAAAGACAAAACAAATGAGCAGGTGAACCATTGTGACAAACATGCTGCACAATACATATTTAGGAATATGCGAGCAGTTCTTTGACAGTATAATAGACAGTTGCCATTCAAAATTGTTAAAGCGAAATAACCTTGTTCACAGGTTTATGATTTTTAAGATTACAGTTTCCATCACCAATAATCGGTATCGTAAGCTGAGCCTAGCTATTGTATAGTATAGGGAAATGCATGCAATATATGTCAGCTCATGGATGTATGAGTGTGTAATACTGTAGTGCACGAGACACAACTTAACAAAACAGGCTCACATGGACGCCTATTGTTTATGAATATGTATGAATGTGTGATGCTGCTGTCGATGTATGTTCTACCAGTCAAGTAAAACAACATTCAAAAACATATAGGTGCAAAATCAAAATGGCAATATTCCACACGGAAAAGGTGTGCTGCTCAACAAATGGATCTCACTTCCGATCGATCATTTGTGCTTCTAAAAATTAGGTACACGATCCTGTTATATTCACATTTCACAACTGTCGTAAAAGAATAAACCTTTAAGGGAGAAACTGGAGAAGATGGTAAATGGTCACAATTGTCAATCATTTGTTCGAAATCGAAATAGGACTTAAGTCCCAGAATTCATTGTCATGTTCGATGAATTTTTGAAACGGGTGTCAACACTAACAGTATGAAAATAATCATTGTATTTAAGTTTTGTAGCATTACGTTCCCCGATTTAATGGACAATTCTACCTATTTTATTTTCAAATCCTTTGTTTTCAATTTTTAACCTTACACATTGTATATTTACGAATTGATGACTCACATATCAATCCTTACCCAACACTTTCTGTATTCTGTGAGTCACAAATAAATAGATTTGCATACCCAATCAAATTCTATCACCTGCTTGCCAAAATGTTACTTAGCAAGTAGGTTTTATCAATGAGATGTCAGGAGGGCGAATAATTGCCTTCCTCAAGGTAATCCTTTTTTGGATACAACATGTTTAATACAACCAGGAAAATAAATATGGAAATTGGATGCAAACGAATATTTACCTTACAGCAATTAATTTAAAACAACTTCCACGCTTCAGCTTCCCCAGAGTACGTAGATAATACATTATCACGAAAACTGATATTGATGACCTATCCCATTCCAGTTTGCATTTCCTGGCTATACAGTTCCGTCACATTGAGCTAGGTTTGGTGACCACGAGTGACATGGACACCGATACAACGGTGACATTTACAGATATCGGTGACACATCGTACGTCAAGAAGCACTTTCTAGCTAATATTCTAAATATCGAACGAGCACATCCGGCAAATTCAGATGAAGCCATGCAGTCTTTACAGCAGTCTTTACAGTATTCGTCCCACAACTCCTCGATTTAAAAGTCAACAATATAAAATATATATCAAAAGGAGCACGATCGGCAGAAGAACACAATGCCATCACTAATGTAATGAAAATACAATATTTACACACAGCGAGAACGATGAACCCATATCAGTGGATATCAGTAGTATTACGTTTTGTCTCACAACGCCGGCAATTCACCAATGATATTTCAATTGATACAGGTTTCCATGTATAGACTGCATTGCTAAAATGTGCCTCATTTACCAAAGGTCAAACGAACTAATTTTCTCTGTGCACGTAACAACACCTCAAAATATTGTCATAAATTGCCCTTTGTAGGCATAAATAGATTAAACTGTCTCTGCAGTCTATTTTGAAATGATTTCGGTAAAAATTATATTTTGTGATGACATGTACTCTTTGAAAGAAATAAGATTGACGGCGCTCATCTGACAACCTGTAAAACTAATTTTGAGTGAAGGAGGCGAATTTTTTGGAAAAGTCATGTGGATTTAATGAAGCCAATAAACAAGAAAATCCTGATGCCTGGAACCGGCCGAAATTACAAAAGTATGTTCTTGCTGCTCACACAAGCTTATACCGTTGTCGTTAGCAGTTGCACGCTTTGACTTCAAATGGATGCAATTTTAAGAGCATATATTATCAGTATCTTCTTCTGACACTATAATTGTGGTTTCTCTGAGTAGGGCACTGTAATTCCGATTGGAGAGTCTATTACGTAATAAGATGTCAAAGGATAATGTCAAAGTGATATATCTTTGAATTGTCTGTAACTCGAAGATTTGTTTTGATCATACTCCTATGTTTTATTCCTTTTGATTAGTGATGGTAAAATGTAAACGATGTTCAAAATGGCGGACTTTTTGAGGCTTTCTTACACCAAGAAATGTAATGGATCACAAGTCATCATTTTTTCTTCGACGATACCGTACTAGAAACTGACTTTTTGAAATTAAGTCTTGCTAATTTAAAAATTCCAAACTTTCAAAATGCAACAGTTTCAAGTCAATATGTGCACAATCACAAGACAATTTTCCATTATGACACGCAAGACTGAATCTCATATATCTATAATATTTCATTGGAGGATGACTACGATTGATTTTCACACGATGGAGGAAAGTTCAACGCAACAGGCGGAAAATTCTGGAAAATGACCAGCCTACATATTAAATTATATATTATGTGTATCACCTCTATTATTGAATTATTTCATACACGACTAAATAATTGCAATTAAGTTCTTTCAGGTTGTTTAGATGGAATATCATTAAAATTAAATGTTCATTGACTTAATTTAAAATTTGTAATATTTGTAATCTCTCGGGCATCGTAAAGGCATGATCGTAATTGCAGATCGAAATGAAACAATATCGATTACATCAATACGGCATTCTCTAAATAAAAATTAATTTATGTATGAATTGTGTCTCTTGCTAAACCAAGGTCTGAAGTCCGATGGGCGAGTTGCTGGTTATGGCGCCGTTGTGACCTTAGAACGACATGCGAGTGAGCAAGACAACACTGTATCAATTTCCGATAAAAGAATATCGATCGTTAACGTTCACTGCACGATTACAGTAAAGACTGCGCCGCGTTCGCCTCAGTTTTGTGATTTTTTAAATTTTACTGCAATATTTTGTCGTTCATATTCGCCAAACTTTGGTATAAATTACAACAACATCACAGGTATTCGGTCTGTACAATTTACGAGACGCTTATTGGCGTCATTATTAGACTCTTGTTCTGCATATGTAAACACCGCCAGATCGCCATTTTATCAAGGGGAGGAGTATATTTACGTGATCGGAATGAATGCAATGCAAATAAAATAAGTTTCGTCAAGAAATTCAAAAATTCAAAACCATAGAAATTTTGTATGTCGATCAAAGGACCATCATGCCACTTTTCACCTTCACTGGTTCAGAATTGAGGAATTTGAACCGGCGAGAAGAGTGCAATCTGTTCGGTACAACGGAAGCGAGGGTTTTCTATGGGAACTCGAACTTATTCGCCTCATCTTAAAATGAAAAATATATCTGAAATATATATATATATATATATTAAAAAATGAGGTTACGCATCTCATGAAGGATAACTAAAACTGTATTGTTATATATTTTTAGTTTTCCTCTTATTTGTATGAAATCACGAGTTAACGATCGTTTTTGGCGTTTGCCGTGTTTTCACCTATTTTTGCATATGACTATTATCGGTTAGTAACTTTTGGAATTCCACTGTGAAATTCTTGCCGAAATATAATAATGGAAAGGGCAACATATGAGGGAAATGGTATCTGCAATTCTTCCATCAATATTTAGCTGTACAGCGACGAAATTCGGCGAAATTTTCAACACGACGCTGAAGGTGTATTTTACTCTCTGAACGCGTACTCGATGTATGTGTGGCGAAAAGTTGGGACGCTATGATTGCCCAAACTTGGGTGCCTCTTCGCTGCAGTGCACGGCCTAGGTGGCTTTGGGTCGTGATGTTTTTAGTTATTTTGGTTGACGTCATTTGGATTTGTTAACGATAATAACATCAAGTAGTCTCCCAGAAAGTTTTCAAATGTTGCAAGTGAAACTTTCACAATTTCCCGGTCATCTCAAAACCGCTGGCCTCAAAGCTTCGACTGTTTGGTTGGAGTCGTTCCGTAAACCCCATGACTTTTGGCATTCAATGACTGGAGACAACATTTACCAAGTCTTTGTCTATACATCTAACAAAAGGAAAGTCTTCAATATGGTTTAGACTGGACTGCTTCAGTTGTACTAGAGACAGGTCTTTGTAAATCGAAGGAAAAAGCTATAGTTTGAATTATTGAAAGAAATTCCTGACTTTGATGTCATGTGCCAACATGGAAGGCAAGACAGAAAAGCCCCTGATACATTAATCCAAAATTACTACCAGCTTCACAATTTTTTAATGAGTCTTAAATGCGTGTTGAAATATTTTTGTTTATGCTGTTTAGCTCATCAATTTTAGATTGTGAATAGATTCTCAATGTACTACTGTTGTGCCCCTCTCTATAGTGGTCGACTTAGAAAAGTCCCATTGTGGCAAGTCACAATACATAGGTTTGATTATATAATAATCATAAAGTTTCTCTCACAAGAGAATATTCTAACAGAAGTAAAATGTACAATTACATGTCAATTGTGTAAGCTTTTGTCCTCAAGAGGGAAGATGCGCAATATTGTCATTTATCAATGTATCATATTTTTTGGAAAGTGCAACAATTAAGAGCATCTTGTATCAGTGACTTCTTTGTACACTATAATTATCACACATCGTTTTTTCTGAGACGCCAATTATACTTTCTACTATAGAGTATATCACATTATCAATGTCAAGTGGTGACGTCTGAAAGATATTATCGTACAGTTCTCTATGTTAACCAATGGTTACCTTTTCATCATTAAAGAGTACACCCTAATATGTGCACAATTACAAGACAACATCTCAATGTGACACGACAACTCTAAATATCTTAGAGTGTCCAATAATTTCATGAGGTGACGAACACGATTGACCTTCACAAGATGTGATAAGTTAAATAAAACACCAGTAAAACTCTGGAAAATGAACCATTCACATTTCCAATGTACAGTGCGTATTACATTTATTGTCGAACATGTTGGAAACATTGTAATTTAGCCCTTTCAAGTGGCTTTGTTGGGTTTTGTTAACATGAAATGTTCAATGACATAAGTTAACTCTGTAATATTTTGTAATCTGTCGGAAATAGTACATGCATGCTCTTAATTGCACATTAAGATAATGCAATATTGAGAGTAAAAAATACCAAACTAGAAAAAATAACAAACTATTGTAAACCCTTTCTTGTAAACATTGTATGTGAAAGCGTTACTCAGGTGCCTAAAGTATGTGATGGTTGGTTCAAGATCGTACAGGAAGGAGTTAGAAGATAGCGTAAGACGTTTATTTAATCAATATCAGGCGCAAGTGACAAACTACGGTGACATTCTAGATGATATCAAGTGGAATCATTTACATGCTGTCATAATAGTTGGAGCAGCGGGCCACCGGAGGCGGCTGCAAGCGGCCCACTGATACGCGTGTGTCAGTACAGCAAGATTATCTTAAACTTCGTGCCGGCATGGTCGCTGCCATTGCAATCCCTCTATTCTTGTGATTGCGTCAACGTACACCACGGCGCAGCTTCAACAGTTCTGTTTTTAATTTTGAGCAAGATATGCCAGAAATAAAGTTATAAAACCACTAAAGTAACTTTTAAATTGAATATAAATAAAAAGTGAATGCATATAGTTGGGGATACAACACATCATACCATTCAATAGCCTCTACCATACGTGCGCTGCACGGCAACCGTCTCGTGTAAATGGGGCACCGCCCCGGTCACCACCGTTGTATGCTGGCTGTGATGAAGAGGATTATCCTTCAAATATCTTCATCAAAGACCCATCTACTACAAACAGTAAAATGTCACTGTATTGAAATTACATAGCGTCGCGAGCTTTTTGGCTCAGCCCTAGTGCAATACTTTAAGTATTGCGTTTCTCATTTTTTTAAATTTCACGTAGATGAAAACGTCAACCCTTATGGGACTTGAAAAGGCAAAGATGAATCGATAGCATAACATTTATAAAGTCAGACGTACACAGGATTACGATCGATTAGCGGTGTTCTTTGTTCTCTGTTTGAATGTTTTACCAATATAGCTAGAAGACTAATCAAGTGGGAGCAATCATCTAATTGGATGGAACATTACAATCACCTATTCTTGTCACTGCTCAATAATTAATTGCATAATACTGGAAAGTGTTCGCAATGACGAAGAACCCGTATTTTCTGACCAATTAATTTCTGCCCTGTGAAGTCTTGGGTGTAAGCTGAGAATTGGCAAATCGTTGTTTTGTATCGATATTAATCTTATTTTTGTGACAGACATGTAACACCGAGAACAATATCCTGAAGCTGTAACGGACGACCGAATTGGCTTAGGTCGGCATGGGAATCCTGTTATTTTCGATATGGGTAAGTAACAGTCTTTACACTTGATTCTTTTCCCACTATAAAGCTTTTCCATATGTCTATTTCATTATAAGTTTATTTCCATGAGTCGAAAGGAATATACGGAGAAGTCTTGAATTGATGGATGGACCTATGAATAAGAAATCTTCAAGTCCTTCCGCCTTGTCTAGATCTAATCTCTTAATATCAGAAGGCAGCGTGGAAGGAACTTATCCTTTCACCGACCGCAAGGCCTAAAGAGCACCGTCTTCGATGAAACAATAGTCTTTGAAATATTGCAAACTTAAAAATATACCGTAAGCAGTAGTTTTGAAGTCACTGTTAGACGCACCGAGAAGGGTTTGAGTGAAAGACAATGTTGAAGCGAATTAAACTCCAAATTTTGACGCCAACTTCTTTGTATGAAATACAGATACAGATGTCCTGATAAAGTTTATAGAGCTGAAAACGCATAATATGTATATTATTAATTAAAGGAAATCATGCGCCATATTGAAGTAACATTTTACCATGGGACCTAATGACTCAACCGTAAAAAATCGCTTAAGGCAAATTGCATAGCCACCTTTCTTCAATACTCGCATTTAACGTCGTTAGGTGATTACTAAGATGTCGAATCCAAACTACTATAAACAGTAATCAAATTAGAAGCGTTCCCTCGATTACTATCTCTATATATTTTTAATGATTGACACGGTCAGCGCAATCGCAGCAAAGTAACTAGTTTCTTCTTGCGAGAAAACTGAGTAGAGTTTTATTTGTCAAATTATTCTCCTTGAAATTGATGAACGTTATAATCTTGCACGCCGACACTAATTTCTGCTCTTAAATTGTGATATGTTAAGCGCAAAAGCTAATATCTTGTGTCATTGTGTCATTATGTTGTCGGTAAACTTATTTATTACACACCTACTGCCGTAACCTATGGCAGTTTGACAGTCCAATAACTTTCCGTATTTTGTATAGTAAGCGGAGTCCCGAATACGGGAGACGCGCGACGCGCCTGTTTGACCTTTGACCTAGCGATTACTGGATGTAAACAAACTATTTTACGGTGAGTTATAGACACAATAACAACTTCAATCAAAATGTATTCGTAGTATACGGTTTAAAACACGCTAAACACAAAACTGAGTCTAAATGCAATTGATTTTTATTTTGAAAACATTCAGTGAAGTTTGCATGTACTGCACTGAAAATTAATTGGCTTCGTGCCAACGCAAGGGACTTGTACTACGGAGTAGGAGCTGAATTTTTGTGGACACATTGGCAGACGAAGTAGACGATAACTCTGACCAAAACATATATCCCGAGGACCGTCATTATGATTGGTCTAGTCTACAATGGGTGCAACATCTGAAAAGTGAGTTTTACTATCTGGACGAAGTTGGAGACAGTCAACTTCCACAACCAACAAGCGACCGTGCACAACCGAACGTCGGGGAAGCAACTGTAACTCAAGAACAGCAGACAACATCGACAGAGCCGATATCGTCCTACTTCAAAAATGATGAAATTGACTCATTTCTCGACCAGCAAAAAAAAAACTGAACACAAAGACAAAAACATTTCACGACGTCAACAGATTCAAACAGTGGCTGCGAGATGGTCCATCACAGGAAAACCGGGAACTAGAAAATATATCAGCAAAAGATCTCGATTGGTACTTGCAGGAATATTTTCTGACAATTCGGAAACGCAATGGTGGTGAATATGAGCCCGACTCTCTGTCATCATTTCATCGCAGTATAGAAAGATATCTTATAAAGAAAAGGGCTACAAATATTCCTATCAGTCGCGGTCAGGAATTTCAAAGATCGAGAGATGTCGTCAGCGCCAAACGTAAACCACTGACAAAATAAGGCCTCGGTAACAAAGCACGCCGTGCCGAGTCATTGACATCCGCCGATCGCGAGAAATTGACAGAGAACGGACAGATAGGTATTGACAGTCCAAGACCTCTCCTCAATACTATTTTCATGAATAACTGCATGTTTTTTGGACTTAGAGATGGAGATGAACACCACAAAATGCGTTGGGGAGATGTCGAATAGCAACAAAACCCGGACGGCAGGGAGTACCTTGAGTACAATGAGCGTGATACTAAAACGCGTTCCGGTCATTCAAGTAAATAATGAAAGAGCTTCCAAACCGAAAGCATTCGCAACACCAGAAAACCAAAGTGTCTGTCCCGTAAATGTTTACAAAAAATATGCTAGTAAACGACCATCGGACATGAACAAGCAGGATGATCCATTTTACTTGCAAATTAACCAAGCTGCATCAAAACCTGGTGACATTTGGTTCAAACGGCAGCCTCTTGGAGCGCACAGTCTCGGTAAAATCATATCGTCCGCAGCTAAATAGGCCAATTTAGTGGGCCGAAAGACAAATCACAGTTGTCGAAAAACCATGACAACAGAATTACTCCTTTCGGGAATTCATCCTACTGAAGTTGCACAACTGTCCGCTCATAAAGACGTCAACAGTCTCGTCCACTACGCGACAGCGTCGGAAAAAAAAACAGGAACACATGTCGAACATTATCGCAGGGAAATTATCACAAAGTCACGCAACTTCGAACCGAATTCAGAGTTAATTGACATCTCTTAAAAACGTAACAAGAGGCCCAGCCAGTCGGTAGGAAACAAGTCAAACTCACAAGTCGTACCTGTCATCGCGCTAACGCCGCCATCAATTCCAAGTTCCGGCACTAACTCTCATCAACAACAGTGTAATTTGACCTCGTTTATTCGCGGAGGACATAGCGGTATGTTTGAGAATGCTACCATTTCCAACTTTAGCTTCACAATTAATATTACAAATTCCTCAGAAGCAGTGTCTTCCAGTTCGCAATGTCCAGCTAAACGCCGAAGACCATTGTCCTGTACGACGACGAGGAGGAGTGATCTATTTTCCTCACTGAGTTCCACAGTCCAGAGTTCATGATTTTCACCGCTGCTGTGTTCCTTTTTAGCTACGCTGTTATAACATTGAATTTTTTGAAATTTTTCATGCTTTCGTGTTCTCAAATAAAAACAGTTCTGCCATGAAAATCTATTGCGATTACTGGCGTGCGAGCTAATGAGCGTACCGCTTTACCGAGTGTGACTGGAACGTTCTATTTTTAGGTGTAATATTCAGGGGGTTTTAGCAATTTTATTTCAACAATTGCGCGCGTTCCTCTCATATCGCGCGTGCCGCATCCCTCAAAATTTACCATAGAATTAGTTTATACGGACGATTAATGGAGGGAGGTGTATAATAATAGGGTTATACACAAAATACGGCCCTGTATGGACTCGGGCTCAGTGAGTGACTTGTTACTGAGCCCTCGTCCATGCAGGACCCTATTTTGTGAATAACCCTATAATATATTTAGCGAAAATGCTTATATACTGTGTGTGAAACGTTTATATGCAGTGTGCGAAATTAAGAGAAAATAGTTTTAGGTCATAAGGGCCTGCACCAAGCCAAAGCTTCAGGTCCTTACAGAGAACTGCCGGTCCTCAATAAATGCAGTTGTTAACGACCATTAAAGTCAACTTTTCCACCAATACTATGCTTCTGAATGTTGTAATATTTTATTTTTTCGTGTTCTTTTATCAATAGAGTCAGTAAGTATTCACTCAAAAGGACTATTGTTCACATAGATTGCAGAATAGTGTAGGTGAATGATCATGAATCATTCATCTACATGATCTGGAATCTGAAAAAGATCACAGCCCTCATCTTCCTCATTGTCACGCGCACACATTTATCAGGGTACAAAGTTATTCACTCACTCTTCTACCACTCGCGTTGGCTAATTTCAGAAGTGATTTTCAGCTCGCCAACCATTTTCACCACAGGGGAGGGGGGAATATGGGACTAACAGGAGAATTTGACATTTTTTCTACCCATGTCAAATCCCCACTCTCGGACTGTAAAATGATGTCAAACACCCAAGGCCGGGGAATACAGGCTCATGCACTGGCTACATGTGGCTGATGAAAGCGAGAAACTATGTCTTTCATGACTTTCTATGGGAATGGTGTTCTCTACATTGCTGTGTACAAAGTACACTACACCAGGGCATGTGATATTGTGATTTGAAAATGGTTGGCGAGCTGAAAATCACTTCTGAAATTAGCCAACGCGAATGGTAGAAGAGTGAGTGAATAACTTAGTACCCTGAAAACAGTCATAAGTGTTTGAATAATTTTGTTTTTGCAAACATTGATTACTACGTCTTTTTTAAACAGAAGGGAGAAAATACTTGGTATGTATATGACGTATGGATTACTTTCAACATTTTTCAAAAAATAAATATGCTTAAATGTGGCCTCTGTTGCATTCATGAAGAAACAAGTGAAGTTATACTTTTAACGAAAAGGACAAGTATCGTAATTTTTCTCGATTATAGAAATTGCAGACAACATGAATGGCAAACGCTACTTGCGGAAATGAATGTATATTTTCTGATCAAAAAGTTTTGCCTGAGCGATTGCTGGATCTCATCGCCCTTTGAAAGCTTAGAGTTATTAAAATGACTCTGAAAAGTTTGACAGACACTCGATACTGCTGAAAACCATCGACACCGTAAAATCTTAAAAGACGTATTTTTGCGACATTTATGCCTACAGCCCAGGATAACGGTGAGGTTTGCATGCCTGTCGAAAAACAGTACCGGTATACATCGAAACAATTTGAAGCCCTATTCTCGGCCTCACAGAGTATACACGACGGATCGTGCAACTCGACAAAACTGTTATGATAAGGTCGCTCTGTTTTATAAAATGTATACTTATTATCGCGTCGATATATCGCACAGGTGGTAACAGTCGGCCTTGTGAACTTTGTTTAAAGACCAACGAGCAAGCAAGATGTTCGAATGGTCAACAAACAAACTCAGCGAAAAGTGAACTTGATTGTCGACTGCAAGTAGCACAAATGGGCTGTCGTGTAACATCTAGTCCTTATATCTGGCATAGTTCAAAACCATAGAGGTAAAAAATACCTCCATGTTCAAAACCAAATATGATTAGTCAACAGCACTGTTCTCTTAGTAGGATTTTAGGTCTTAAACTCTTCAATAAACCTTTTATGTTTTGAACGCTTCAATGGAAAATCAAAGCAAAGAAAACGAAGTCAGTTTGATAAAATGAAGGGCTGTATTATGTACATTTGTGTACATATAAATTCCGAACACTTAAAGTGTGAAACTAGTGAAGTGATACTGGGTGTTGTTGTCATATGACACAGATATGCTAACACTAGGGTTACACTCACTAGACGAGTATTATTTTAATATTGTATCGCATTATTGCACCAAAATCAATTCAAAAATTCCATTGCTAGAATCTGCATGCAGGGACATAAATCATACTGATCTGAATGTAATCAGCTGCACCGTGCTATGCGCGTCGATCGGTGGGGTTAGACTCTTCGTAAATGCACAAAGTCGCAAGACAAAAATTACTATGTTGCGACATTGTCAACCCCCACCCCCCTCCCCGTCTTGCGTACCATAGAATTCGAATTCCCCACTACCAGGACTCGAAGTGCGATCAATATCCCCTGTTGCCCTTACTCCCACGGTTGAAAACATTAATATGTGCATGGCATTCAAGTCTGAATCACATGATTCAGAGTCAGTCATCATCTGCTCTGTTACAGGTCTTGACGGAGAAATTTTCATCATTTATTCCAAATTTTAGTCTGTCATAAGGACCGACATGTTGCTAAAAACTTTCGGCCCGACGAGAAATCTGTCGGTCTCTGACCGTCGGACCGACGTCAATTTCGCACACTGTTTATATGACGTATGTAAACTTTATACATTAAATGCAAACGTTAGTATGTTATGTATAAGACGTTTAAATGTTATAGGTGAACTTAAATATATATTAAGTGCAAACGTTAATATGTTAAATATAAAACATTTATACGCTCTGCTTAAACATTAATGTATGACGTGCAAACGTTATTATGAAGTCTATGAAACGTTATCACACGTTTATTTATGTGCGCTCAATCGTTTGTATATATATATATATATATATATATATATATATATATGTTGTGTGTGTGTGTGGTGTGTGTGTGTGTGTGCGTTTTGTGTACTAGTACTATCGAGACCATGTAGTAAGGAATTCACGTACTTATCGAGACCAGACTTGCGTAATAAAGCCAAAAGCCCTGGCTTTATAATGTTAGCCTTCCAATGGCCTAAGAACTGCCTAAATAGTGCTTACTAACGTTTTTATCGACTGGCCTCATTTTTCTACGCACCGGGAAAATGAGTGTGAAATTTTGTGTGTGAGGTGCGTGCCTCGCCAGGATCTACGCACCCGTAGTTTGCCTGAACGAGCGCCACCATTCGACAACGGTGATGTCAACACGTCCGCCATATTGCTATACTGCTTGCAAGCGTACAGTTCGACACGTCTGGAATCTGCCTCTCCTGCGCTGTGTGGTGTGCTTGTTGGACACGTCGTAGGTCCAAAGAGCTTCTTTCGTTACAGGTTAGTACAACCATCATATTTAACTTGAACTAATGTTGTAAATTTCGCCGATTTTGCTTTTTTAATTAAATATGTGCCACCAGCTCTCAACCAGCGATCGATGACTCCTGACCAGCGCGATCAAGTTTAGTAGGGGTACAATTTCGGTGAACAATTTTGTCAGAAAAATAACTGAGTTTATCTCATTTTTGTCCGTTATAGCAAAGTTTGATACCTGATGTGTATGTCTATATACGAGGAACTGCTCGATGTTGCATGGTCATCATTTGAGCACAGTTCTGTGACAGAACTAGCTTCTAAATATAGGACAATGCGCGCGACATTGGCACTTTGCATCAAAATGCAGACAACTTTGCTTCGGTTCATTCTGCGGCTATGTCTCAACTTGATGCAGGAGTTGCAAGCATTTTATATGCTTGCTTGCAGTGTTAATGTCGTCGGTTTCGATAGACACCAAGCCCAGTTTTCAACATTGTCATATTGCCAGTACAGTCTGAGTGTTTTGTCTAAATTTGCAGACAAATGCCGATTTGTATGTGGTCGATGTATACTCTGACTTAAGCAATTACAACCGTGGCAAAGCAAGTGTATAGATAACTGATTGTAATACAAACAGAAACTACAATAGCAACAAGTACTGGAAAACCTTAGAGTATAGAAGCGGCATCTTTATTTTACTGATAAAGAGCTGATAAACCACGGGGTGCTTGGTTTAGATATGAGAAGTCTCCTTGCCAAACGTAAATATAAGAAATCAACTTGGCATGGACTTCCTGAAGACAGTACCATTTAACGCCACCCTGCTGAGATTTCTTACTGACAGCGACAAAGTATAGATAAACAAGGCACAGTTAGACTACATATTAATTACTATTAGTGTTTGTATTACAATCAGTTACCTATGCACTTGCTTTGCCGCGGTTGTACCATGTTGGACTAAATCACATTTATTTCTATGCAATACACTGTACAACTCAACAGATTTTGAAACTAAAGTTGAACAGTATTTACAGGGGTTTCGTTAAAAGCCGGCCACCGGTCATACGGCCGCCTGTTATTACCTGAAAATCGTGTAATTGTTGTGCTTCCTACAGAAATGAATAGCTAGTAACAAACAGCATGTTGCCAAAAGTTTACAATGATCTGTATCCTTAATGCTGAATTACTTGTTTTTCAACACTTTTGGGGTGTTTTCAACGAAAATTTTGTGTTCATTCGTTCGCATTTGTCGATCGCGCAATGCCTCGCTAAGCTTGAAGATGTAGGTACCGATAGTACCGCACGGAATCACAGGCGCTCCTTAGCTGGGTCGTCTGCCAAGTAGATCGATTTTCGGATCGATCTATTGATCCCGTAGTCGATATGCCCGCCACTGCAACCTAAATAGGTTAACCTAATTAGGTTGCAGTGGCGGGCATATCGACTACGGGATCAATAGATCGATCCGAAAATCGATCTACTTAGCAGACGACCCAGCTAAGGAGCGCCTGTGCATGGAAAACGTCAATACAACGTACACAGCTGGTTGGAGGTTAGAGGTCATTGAGCTTGTGCCATAACGCAACATTGCGTTGGCCATGAGATGTGAGTGAAGTGATTCATTGGGTCGAAATGGAGAAATACAGACGGGTTGATGACGAAAGGTACAGTTATATGGCAATTTCTCAGATCATATTGATACTTATGCGGCGTTTTATGAATATTTATCAGGAAATGTTTCTTCTGAATGCATCAGCATTCGCCCCTACAGCGATCCACCAGCCTCGGGTTGTAAAATGTAAACAACACCTTGGCATTGGTGGTCGACGTTCGCTCTCGGATTTTAATGATTTTCTTTATGTTTGACTTGCCTTAACTCCGTGGGCATATAAATTTCAAAACTGAATAAATGAAGGTGTAAACTTCAGCAGACTGTGACGTTTAGCGGTTGGCTGTAGCACAGTCGTCATACACGGCAATGCAGGAAGTCCGGAAATGGAATAAACCGGCCATGGCTGCTATAGCCTGCACCTATCGCTAAAGTTCGAAGACTGCTTTCCTGCACCAAAAGCCGCAATAATTCATTCAAAAACCCCCGTATCGATGGCTTCCAATACATCTCTAAATTCATATCTTGTATGCTTTTTGTGTTGAAGACGATGCATTTTTGAGTGTGGTTTCCAAAAAACGAACACTTTCATAAAACGAACACTTTTTTACAACAGCTGCCGTTGATGATTTTAAAGTAGATCCAGGCTGTCTAATGTTGGTCCCTGATCCTTTGAAAAATGTAAATAAAGTAGAAATGCGGAGCGACTGAGGGCTAGTGTACTAGGGTCAAAGTCAAAATTCATAGAAATTTTCATTCTGTTCTACCAACAATCACTTGAAATGACTATTTTCAGTGGTGAACCATAGAGGAAAACTGCATCAATGTTGACCACCAAGTTTTCGGAGGTCACACTAGTGCTGCAAAGCTGTAAGTCTTACATTCCTCTCACAGTTTATTGCTAGGAGTATCCAGAAACAATATATTATCCTCAGAGATAGATATAGCAGTTATCTAGTAGTACACATCTTGTCTGTTCAATCACAGTCCCTCCACTTGGTTTAATGTCAGTCCTTCAACCCCACTCCAATCTACCCAAGTGAGGCGTTCCTTTGGATAGACAATGTCTCTCTTTGTTTTACTGTTTACTGCTATGATTATTGTGATTAAGTCTGCAAATGTTGCATAACATCTCATTGTACAAAACTCTGACAAAACTTCATAAGTTCAAAAAATGCAATAATTGTCATGTTATCAGCAGTAATTTCATTTCTTGATTACTCAGTTTGTAATTCTGTCAAAACTTACAGTCAGTCAGTCACTCATGCACTCATTTCAAGTTGTGAAAATACTGAAAATTTTTCTAGTGGATTTTACTGGGCATCCAACATAGACCAACGTAACACGAGTAGCAGCATAGTGGAATGGTTCCAGAACAAGATGTCAGCCCACTATTCACCCCTATGGACCTGACCTCCACAAGAATTACACTCTGACAATGACAATTATTTTTGACCACCAGAATTTTGCAATTGACCACCAAAATTTGAATCTGGTGGTCAAACTTGACCACCAACAAAAAAATAAATTTCGAACCCTGTTTGTAGATGATCATAATGACATATTTCTGTAAGCAATGCTTGAAATAAAACTTGTAACTTACCGTTTGTGGTTGATGAACTGTTTTGTCCAGTTTGTAAAAAGCTAATTTGGAACCGTGTATTGGTGGGTGAGGGGTGGGGGTACGTACCAAACATCCACATGTTTGCTGGTTGGTATGGCTTGGCCCCCTGTAATTTTCATATGGCCCCCTGTTTCAAAACTTAGTGAAACCCCTGCATTGTCTTTTGCAAAATCTTTTTTTAACATCACCATGATTGCTATAATACAGAGGTCCAATTGATGGCTTTAAAATATTGGTTTCACAAAGTCTGTTGTTGAAAGGGGTATTGACATTGAAATTGACAGTTTATAGAGCTCAGCTGATAGATAGCACACAGCCATCTGTGTTATACAAGAGATGAAGTATACCGGTATGTTCACTGCGGCCCAGCAGCGCCCTGTTTTGTCCAATGCTTTGTGGAGCGCGTATACCTATATTGGGGTCATGACTGAGGTCATTTACCGTAGTTACTGTAAATCAATATGGCGGCGCCCATGTTAGTCATCGCTACAGCTGTCAAGCGTAAGCTACGCAACGCAAAGTTTGAGCTTATGAGAAGCAAGGGCGATTTCCATTGTGACCTACCGGTACATGGCCTTTTCGATGAACTAGATGCCAATGTTGACCCTGCAATCAAGAAACATGATAAAATCACAGCTGACAAGGTAAAGCTCCGCCAGATAGAGGTGTACCCAATATTTGAGTGTGAAATGAGACATTGGCGATCAGCAGTGACCCAGAAATTGAAACCCTCTTGCTCAATGCGGAATCCATGGAAGGGAACCTTTAGCAGAAATATCCCAGCAGAAGTGTTTGAGCTCATTCGGCTGTATTCAACCCGCAATTCAATGCGCATTGAAGAGTCTGAAACACCGTGTACAGTAACTCTGAAATTTACCTGGTTGAACAAAGTCAACTATCCTTGGCCGTGGAGCCCGCTACGAAAATCAGCAGCTGTTACTGAGGTCAGTAAAGGTTCAGTGTATGGAAGTTATCTGTACCGATGACAAGCCCATGATCGTGCGGTATAGGAAGACATCAGAAACAGCGACGATCAACTTCCACTATGGCTGTTGGAACAAACATGGGGTTCCTCAACATGTTTGAATGGTGAATTGTCCTGGAGAAATTTTGAACTGCTGAGGTTTGACGTTCTTGTTCAAGTTTTGAAATCATTTCATAGCTGTGAAGAGTTCACATTTTTTGGCCTTTTTTCAAAGCATGAAATCAGCAGATGTTTCTGCACATGTTCAATCATACAGAAATAAAAAAAAAATTGATATTTCATCAAAGTTTGTGATCTTTATGACTTTGCTTGAAAGTTAACTGTGGCATACAGTAAATTACAGCCATATTCCTTACATACAATGGTGGTTTCAGAATGAAAGGCATCCTAAATATAACAAGATAACTTGTCAATAAAAACACTACATGCATTTATTTCTTAACCATTGGTCAAACATGTATTCGAGTATCACCTCTTTGAAAGCTCTGCTGCAATGTTCAACTCAGCAAATGAAGTGAACTTTTGCAGTCCCATGAAGAAATTTTTTTTACACTAATTTACAAATTCAGACTTTACAATTCCATTAAAATGCAGCCAAAATATTAAATTACATTACTTCAAAAACCTTTGGATATAGGCTCAGCAGTGATTGTGAAACTAAATTATGATCTCACGTAATTCTAAAAAATTGAAATTCTTTATATATTTATCAAAGCACAAAGATCATTCTCAGACAAAAACTGAATTCAATCTTACACTTAACTGTTTAAAAATTTCATTCTCAGCTGTTTATGATTTTCTAATAATCCTACAAAATGTTTAACAATTAGCTTCTAACTTATATAGGCAAAACTTATCAACATCTTTGTATACCTATTATATCCATTCAAATTTACACTGTGAAGGCATGCACAATTTTGCATCCAAAGCTCATCACTTCAATGTATTTTTCAGAATTTTACTTATTTTCCCACTCACTGCAGACCGTTTAATTTCCCCCATAAATTTGCTGCTGCAAATTTCACAAGATTCAGAGGAACACTGCTTCTCATTGCCACAAAAACAGTAACTCGGGTCATCATAATATCTGTCTGGAATATATTTGGCATTCTCTATGGCTTTCAATCCCATATGACCCCCCCCCTATAATTATCAGAACAGGGGTCTTGTGTGCGTAGCCAATACAGTAGTACGTATTCATGCCTGAATATGAGAGACCATCTGTTCTGGGGTGTTGATTTACAACTGTATTCAAGTAAGCGCAAATGCTTGGCTTCTCTTCCCTCCATTGTATTAAGACCCAACCCCATATTGAACTTCCTTTGTAACCTTCTGCTTTTTGCATGAAGCACTGTACTATATATATATATATATATATATATATATATATATATATATATATATATATATATACAGTGTGTGCATGAGAGAGAGAGAGAGAGAGAGAGAGAGAGAGAGAGAGAGAATTATCTTACCTCGGGATATATATATATATATATATATATATATATATATATATATATATATATATATATATATATATATATATATATACAGTGTGTGCATGAGAGAGAGAGAGAGAGAGAGAGAGAGAGAGAGAGAGAGAGAGAGAGAGAAAAGGAGAGAGAATTATCTTACCTCGGGATCCTGCCTGAACCTGTCTGTTTTCTGACTAAGTAACACACAGCCCTGCCATGCACAGCTTACATACATACATACATACATACATACATACCGGTACATACATACATACATACATGCATACATACATACATACACACATACATACATACATACATACATACATACATACTAGCTCTGCATGGCAGGGCTGTGTGTTACCGGCATTATGTGGCCTGTCAGCCTGTGGTGGGAGGCCGTATAATGCCGGTAACACACAGCCCTGCCATGCACAGCAAACATACATACATACATACATACATACATACATACATACTAGCTCTGCATGGCAGGGCTGTGTGTTACCGGCGTTATGTGGCCTCCCACCACAGCCTGTGGTGGGAGGCCGTATAACGACGGTAACACACAGCCCTGCCATGCACAGCAAACATACATACATACATACATGCATACATACATACATACTAGCTCTGCATGGCAGGGCTGTGTGTTACCGGCGTTATGTGGCCTCCCCGTGACCACAGCCTGTGGTGGGAGGCCGTATAACACCGGTAACACAGCCCTGCCATGCACAGCTAACATACATACATACATACATACATACATACATACATACATACATACCCCCGGTACATACATATTAGCTCATGACGGGACGCTTGCATCTAAAAAACAGTGCACTTTTTGAGCTCTTTCTGCACTGATAATATGCAATCTACAGTAGTTATATCAGATATAATCAGACATTACATAACGCTTAGTCAACAACTTCAGATACCAATAGCTTCGCTGGTACTACTTTATGCCATTGCAAGGTATTGTACAGCGAAGCGGCACAAACTCAGTCTCGTGTAAACCTTGACAACAGTATTATCATTTCAGGACATCGAATTTGTTCCTACTTTTATTAATTTGAACTAAAATATGGCGTGTAGTATATTTATAGGTCCTATTCTGTGAAAATTAGGGTACAATGTTCAAAGAAGTTCAAGGCGAACGATTATCTGTATGAGTGAAGTGTGTAAGGCAAAGATGTCTGCCCTGTACACCCACTTAATTGCTATCTCTAATCACATATTGCAAACAGCTTACGAGATGGCAAATAACTTTAATTAGGAGCTCCATACCCCTTCAAACCCCTATTTCAAGGGGTGAATGTGCATTGAATATGCATTGTTTTTAGATGGAAACGTCCCCTAATGTCTGCATGGCAGGGCTGTGTGTTACCGCATTATACGGCCTCCCACCAGAGGCTGTGGTGGGATGAGACATAACGACGGTAACACACAGCCCTGCCATGCACAGCATACATACATACATACATACATACATACATACATACTAGCTCTGCATGGCAGGGCTCACTGTGTTACCAGCGTTATGTGGCCTCCCACCACAGCCTGTGGTGGGAGGCCGTATAACGACGGTAACACACAGCCCTGCCATGCACAGCTAACATACATACATACATACATACATACATACATACACACATACATACATACATACATACATACTAGCTCTGCATAGCAGGGCTGTGTGTTACCGGCATTATGTGGCCTCCCACCACAGCCTGTGGTGGGAGGCCGTACCGGTATAACGCCGGTAACACACAGCCCTGCCATGCACAGCTAACATACATACACATACATACATACATACATACATACATACATACAGTACATACATACATACATACACACATACATACATACATACATACACATACATACATACACACATACACACACATACATACATACATACATACATACAAACATATACATACATACATACATACATACATACATACATATATACATACATACACATGCATGCATACATACATACATACATACATACATACATACATACATACATACATACATACATACATACATCGCATCCCACCACAGCCTGTGGTGGGAGGCCGTATAACGCTGGTAACACACAGCCCTGCCATGCACAGCTAACATACATACATACATACATACATACATACATACATTTAGTTGTGCATGGTAGGGCTGTGTGTTACCGGCATTATGTGGCCTCCCACCACAGCCTGTGGTGGGAGGCCGTATAACGCCTGTAACACACAGCCCTGCCATGCACAGCTTACTAACATACATACAACATACATACATCATATACATACATACATACATACCCCTGGTACATACATAGTAGCTCTGCATGGCAGGGCTGTGTGTTACCGGCGTTATGTGGCCTCCCACCATAGCCTGTGGTCGGAGGTCGTATAATGCTGGTAACACACAGCCCTGCCATGCACAGCTAACATACATACATACATACATACATACATACATACATACATACATACATACATACATACATACATACATACATACATACATACATACATACATACATACATACATACATACATACATACATACATACATACATACAAGGAAAAAAAAACATGCTTTATGTTTCATGAAGCGATATGAAGTATTAAACTTTCATCTCTATGTTGTAAATAACCAAGGTTGCTACTATATAATTGAATCGTCAGTTATATTTAAACCTTTATATAGGTGACCGTCAACCTGTAATAACTAATGGAGCTGAAGTTTTTCATATTGCCGTTGGTGCAAAGAGGGATACTACGCCGCACTGACAGGCTGAACTCAAACTCAAATAATTGCATGTTCACACAGTTCATCGATCAAATGCGAGGTGTTTGCCGGAAAAAGAGTCCCTGCACATACCGGTTGTCATTATCCATAATCGCTGCCATTAACATAGTATATTTCCCAAGGGACACACGGCGACACGCGTATGCATGCAGGTCTGTAAGCGCATATACGCGTGGCCATTTCGACGCGAGCACAGTAATCAAGATATGAAAATTCTTTCAGGTTAAGTTTTTTTATTTCTCTATTTAATGGCGAAATTTTAGTGTCCTTGAGTTCATTTGGGAATTTAAAAACAACTGTTGGTTTCAGAATTTTGAATTTCGGCACTCACGTTATAAAAACAACCATCTTTTCTACAGTTGGTGAAATCGATGTGTAATCTGCCATAGCCGTCAATGGGGTAGCAATATTCATTGACTGCACGGCGAAAACGGCAATTTCAGCCTGACTTGATTTCAACAAAAGTTATCAATAGTGATTGAAATTATAGTTGTAAGGATCAGAAATTATCAAACAACAATCGTATGATTTTAAAATTTTGAATCATGGCATAAAACTATCAATTTTAAACGGTTTTCCTTGGGAAGGTGGTTGTTGCTATGAAGTTAGCGCTTGCCTGGTAACCGGCAATAGCAGTGAGAAATAGTGACATTTGGCAACCTGCCGAATCGAATATTGCCAGATTTGTCAAGGGAAAGTACATGTAGTTAACAAACTCTTTGAAGTATCAATGTAAATATACATACCTGGCTTCAATAATTATAAACACTCACAACAATCGGAGTCGTTTTTGCTTCCGCTGCACGACAAGTGTGCCTAATTAATATTCATGAGCCAGAAAATAGGGGGATGTTTACATTGGACAAAGAGGGTGCCTCCTGGGCCAACGTGGCTCCTAACTTGAAGTTTATTTTTGGAAGAATATTTCTGTGAAATCCATCAAGAAATGTAAATACTCAAAACTCCTTGGTTTAGATATGCTTTTGTTTCAAATTGAAGTAAATTTGTGTGATTGTATTTTTGGGTCATTTTCTCCCATTTTTGAGCAAACATCTCTGAATCCTATTGACTGATTTTTAATGCAGTTCACCATGGGCTATGTGACCCAGTGCCACAGTTATTATACAACAACTCTGATCATATGGGAGTGACACCGTCTTATTGGCGGTATTTTTTAATGTCCTCTAGGGGAGGCTGTTACCCAATACAGTCATTTCCACCAACTTTGAATCATAGGGTTTCCGTAAAATCATAAAAAACGAATGCTTTTGCTGGGCTTCTTAAACGTCCTGTAAAATTGAATCATGGGAAAAATGGCTCCATTGAGCATGTCACAGGTCTAAACCATTATATAATCTTGCAGGTAAAAACACTGAAGACCTTGTGACAGTTCAATGACCAAATGCCAAAGGAAAAAAACTAAAGACACAGGTCCTATTAACTGTAATGTGTATTAAGCGGACCCTCAATGCAAACAAAAGATATACAAATACACAGTGTTCAGCTTGTGAATTCAAAGTGTATGTGTGTAGAATGCATTGTTACTGTTTACATTTTAATTTTAGTCCGGACTAAAATTTATTTATCAATAACAATGTTCATTATACACATATGAGCTGTGCTGATAAGCTATATAGTGGACATTTCTACATGATTTATACGTTTAACAATAAACTAGTTCAGTAAATACCGGTATACAGAACAAAAATGCTGAAAATCACCAAAAGTTATAGCTACTGTGGCTGTAAATCTGTTTCATGGCTGAAAGGCATTTCTTTTGCCAAAAAATAGCACTGTGTCTGACCGTTCACCAATGTGCAGTTTTCTGGGTACAGAAACAATGTGAGTTATAAGTTGGTTTCCTTGGGATTCTCTGACAAAATGTAAGCACCACACTAGCCTTTTTGGAAGAATCTGAATAGAATGATATCATCCAGGGCTCCATAATGTACAAAGTTTAATAGAGAAGTATTGTTGTGATGAATGCTGTATATTTACCTGAGATATCTCCCGATATGGATGGGGATAATTACAGTCACCAGAAACTTCATTTGGACAATCTCACATCTGATAGAATTACATGTGTTGTGAATTTGAATAATTCTGTGTATGTTGTAGTCTATTCAGTTTCTGTTTTTCCAACCACGCTAATTCAGCTACCCACTTAGGCCAGTACTTTCTCACTGATTTTGCTTTTTTCTCGGGAAGGCTATTCGCAACCTTCCTGTGCAGGTTGACAGTGTAGACACTGTATTGGATGATGTCTCCTTGTCTGAATCCAGTGTAGTTATCATCCGGTTATTACAATTTGTCATCCCGATACTCCGTTCAGAATTAAGGTATGTATAAATGTTTAATTTGATTGTGTTAATTAATGAGTACATGAAATGAAGGTAAAGTGATATCTTAAAAAACTCGCATGATTTAGTTAGATCAAAATTTTTTGGAATAACACATGTTTGTTAAAAGGTATAATTTTATGTCATTGTTGTGAATAATAGTAGTGACAACTACAGCGACACATAAATAATATTTCTATCTCACGGAGTTTCCTCATATAATTAAACAACTAACAGTTATGTGTATAAAAAACACCATGTAGGGTTTAGGGTTAATTGAATATGTATGTAGGCCTGGTGTGATGTTCAGTACTGTATGGTCACACACATCTTGACTTACACAGCATATAGAGATAATGAGATTTGTGTAGGCCTGGTGTGATGTCCTATGTGGACACACATTTTGACCCCCACATTAAACATGTAGAGATTAAATTAGATTTGCGTAGGCCAGGTGTGATGTCCTATGTGGATACACATCATGATTACACAGTATACATGTTCAGATAATTAATAATATTGTGTAGGCCAGGTGTGATGTCCAATGTGGACACACATCTTGATTACACAATAAACATGAAAGATAATTAATGTTGTGAAGGTTAAGTGTGATGTCCTGTGTGGCCACACATCTTGACCCTCACATTAAACATGTAGAGATTAAATTAGATTTGTGTAGGCCAGGTGTGATGTCCTATGTGGATACACATCTTGATAACACAGTATACATGTACAGATAATAAAAATATTGTGTAGGCCAGGTGTGACGTCCTATGTTGAAACACATCTTTACTCACATAATAAACATGTATAGATACTTAATATAATGCTGTGTAGGCCAGGTGTGATGTCCTATGTGGACACACATCTTGACTCACACAATTAATAAACATGTAAAAATAGTTAATGTTGTAGGCTAGGTGTGATTTCCTATGTAGACACACATCTTGATTACACAGTTACCATAATTGATGTTGTGTAGGCGTGGTGTGACTTCCTATGTGGACACCCCTTTACTAACATTATAAACATATAGATATAACTACATTTGTGTGTAGGCTTGGTGTGATGTCCTTTGTGGTCACACATTTTGACTCGCACTGTAAACATGTACACATTCCTTTTGTGTTTGGCCAGGTGTGATGTCCTATGTGGACACACATCTTGATTCACACAGTAAACATGTATCTAGAAAATTACATTTGTGTAGGCCTGGTGTGTTGTTCTATGTGGATACACACATTTTTACTCACACAATAAACATTTTACAGATGGTCAGATTTGTGAAGGCTTGAGTTGATATCCTATACCATGACTGCAAATTCAAAATACAGGACAGCTGAGAGATTGTAGTGTTCATTTAGATAGTTGTGTCAATAAGTGCATATATGAGAGACCATGACTGCATATTCAAAATATGGGATAGTGGAGTGATTGTCGTGTGCATGTGGATAGTCATGTCAATAAGTGTAGATGAGAGACCATGACTGTACATTCAAAATATGGGATAGTGGAGTGATTGTTGTGTGCATGTAGATAGTTATGTCAATAAGTGTAGATGAGAGACCATTACTGTACATTCAAAAATGGGATAGTGGAGTGATTGTTGTGTGCAGGTTGATAGTTATGTCTCATAAGTGTAGATGGAGAGACCATTACTGTACATTTAAAAATGGGATAGTGGAGTGATTGTTGTGTGCATGCAGATAGTTATGTCAATAAATGTAGTTGAGAGACCATTACTGTACATTCAAATTATTGGATAGTTTGAGAGATTGTAGTTTTGTCAATAAATGTAGTTTAGGGACCATTACTGTAAATTCAAAATATGGATAGTGGAGAGATTGTCGTGTGCATGTAGATAGTTATTTCAATAAGTTTAGATGAGAGACAATTACTGTACATTCAAATATGGGATAGTGGAGTGATTGTTGTGTGCATGTAATAGTTGTGTCAATAAGTGTAGATGAGAGACCATGACTGTACATTCAAATATGGGATAGTGGAGAGATTGTAGTGTGTATGTGGATAGTTCTTTCATTTATAAGTGTAGATGAGAGACCATATCAGCACATGCAAAATATCCGATAGTGGAGTGATTGTAGTGTGCATATAGATAGTTATTTAATAAGTGTAGATGAGAGACCATGACTGTACATTCTAAATATTGGATAGTTAGATTGATTGTTGTGTACATGTAGACAGTTATGTCAATAAGTTTAGATAAGGGACCATGACTGTACATTCAAAATATGAGATAGTTGGATAGATTGTAACGTGCATGTGGATAGTCATGTCAATAAGTGTAGATGAGAGACCATGACTGTATGTTCCAAATATTAGTTAGTTGGATAGATTGTAGCGTGTATATGGATAGTTATGTCAATGAGTGTAGATGAGGGACCATGACTGCACATTCAAACTATGGTATAGTTGGGGTGATTGTCATGAGTATGTGGATAGTTATTGTCAATAAGTGTAGATGAGAGACCATGACTGTACATTCAAAATATGGGATAATGGAGCGATTGTTGTGTACATGTAGATAGTTATGTCAATAAGTGTAGTTGAGAGACCATTACTTGACATTAAAAATGGGATAGTGAAGTGATTGTTGTGTGCGTAAAGATAGTTATGTCAATAAGTGTAGATGAGAGACCATGACTGCACATTCAAATGTTGGATAGTGGGATGATTGTTGTGTCAATAAGTGTAGATGAGAGACCATGACTGTACATTCAAAATATTAGATAGTGGAGTGATTGTTGTGTGCATGTAGATAGTTATGTCAATAAGTGTAGATACTGTACATTTAAAATATGGATAGTGAAGTGATTGTTTAGTGCATGAAGATAGTTGTGTCAATAAGTGTAGTTGAGAGACCATTACTGAACATTCAAAATATGGGATAGTGGAGTGATTGTTGTGAAGATGTAGATAGTTGTGTCAATAAGTGTAGATGAGAGACCATGACTGTACATACAAAATATGGGAACGTTGGAGTGATGTACCGGTAGTGTGTATGTATATAGTTTTGTCAATAATTGTAGATGAGAGACCATGACTGTACATTCAAAATATTAGATAATTGGATAGATTGTAACGTGCATGTGGATAGTCATGTCAATAAGTGTAGATCTACTAGATGAGAGACTGTGACTGTACATTCAAAATATTAGATAGTTGGATAGATTGTAGCCAGTATGTGGATAGTTATGTCAATAAGTGTAGATGAGGGACCATGACTGCACATTCAAACTATGGGGTAGTTGGAGTGATTGTCGTGTGTAGGTGGATAATTATGTCAATAAGTGTAGATGGAGAGACCATGACTGCACATTCAAAATATTGGATTATGGAGTGATTGTTGTATGCATGTAGATAGTTATGTCAATAAGTGTAGATGAGAGACCATTACTGTACATTCAAAATATGGGATAGTGGAGTGATTGTTGTGTAGTGTAGATAGTTGTGTCAATAAGTGTAGATGAGAGACCATGACTGTACATACAAAATATGGGAACGTTGGAGTGATGTACCGGTAGTGTGTATGTATATAGTTTTGTCAATAATTGTAGATGAGAGACCATGACTGTACATTCAAAATATTAGATAATTGGATAGATTGTAACGTGCATGTGGATAGTCATGTCAATAAGTGTAGATCTACTGATGAGAGACTGTGACTGTACATTCAAAATATTAGATAGTTGGATAGATTGTAGCCAGTATGTGGATAGTTATGTCAATAAGTGTAGATGAGGGACCATGACTGCACATTCAAACTATGGGTAGTTGGAGTGATTGTCGTGTGTAGGTGGATAATTATGTCAATAAGTGTAGATGGAGAGACCATGACTGCACATTCAAAATATTGGATTATGGAGTGATTGTTGTATGCATGTAGATAGTTATGTCAATAAGTGTAGATGAGAGACCATTACTGTACATTCAAAATATGGGATAGTGGAGTGATTGTTGTGTAGGTGTAGATAGTTGTGTCAATAAGTGTAGATGAGAGACCATGACTGTACATACAAAATATGGGATTGTTGGAGTGATGTACCGGTAGTGTGTATGTATAAGTTTTTTCAATAATTGTAGATGAGAGACCATGACTGTACATTCAAAATATGGGATAGTGGAAAGATTGTAGTATGTAGGTGGATAGTTATTTCATAAGTGTAGATGAGTGCATATCAGCACATGCAAAATATCTGATAGTGGAATGATTGTAGTGTGCATGTAGATAGTTATTTAATAAGTGTAGATGAGAGACAATGACTGTACATTCAAAATATGGTATAGTCTGATTGTTGTGTGATGTAGACAGTTATGTCAATAAGTTTAGATAAGGGACCATGACTGTACTTTCAAAATATTAGATAGTTGGATAGATTATAGTGTGTATGTAGATAGTTGTATCAATAAGTGTAGATGAGAGACCATGACTGTAAATTCAGAATATGGGATAGTGGAGTGATTGTCGTGTGCATGTAGATAGTTATTTAATTAGTGTAGATGAGAAACCATGACTGTTCATTCAAAATATGGGATAGTGGAGTGATTGTTGTGTGCATGTAGACAGTTATGTCAATAAGTGTAGATGAGGGACCATGACTGCACTTCAAAATATTAGATAGTTGGATAGATTATAGTGTGTATGTAGATAGCTATGTCTCATAAGTGTAGTTGAGAGACCATGACTGCACATTCAAAGTATGGATGGTTGAGTGATTGTAGTGTGCATGTAGATAGTTATGTCATTAAGTGTAGATGAGAGACCATGACTGTACTTTCAAAATATTAGATAGTTGGATAGATTGTAGTGTGTATGTAGATAGTTATGTCAATAAGTGTAGGTGAGAGACCATGACTGTAAATTCAAAATATTAGTCCATGAGCCAGACCCCCAAAATTGGTCGATTGGTACCATTTGGGTGGCAAATTCCCCCATACATTTTCTGAAAGGCCGAAATCTGAATTTTCTGAAAATCTATGGTGGACATGTCTCAGAAGTAGCTTTCTGTCTCAAAAGTTGTTGTCATGGCAACCATACTAAAAATCTTGAAAGTTAAGAATACTATACAAAACTGACTATTTAGTGAACAGCAAAAGATATTTACATGATTTCATGACACATACTGGTACCTAGCATTATGGCCTTTCAGTTGACCCCATGACCTTGAACATTCTGGGTCAAGGTCAATAGGTCATGCCCATAACATCTCAGGATTTCTGTAAAATCAAGCATTTTTCACAAATACTTTTCTGCTACGTTTACATAACATATAATAGAAACTCAAAAACTTGCTCAACAATAGCCAAAGATGTGTGCTCTTTGAAATTAGTATGTTTTGTATCAGGATGATGTCGTTAGTGATTAATTACCAAGGCAACCATATGTGTGTTTTCAGTTATGCATGTAGCCTATGAGCCAGACTCCAAATTTTGTCAATTTGCTTCCATTTGACTCGAGTGGGGAACAAAGCCGCCTTTTAAACCTGAAAATCTGAATTTTGAGAAAATCTTCATCGGACAGTTTGCTGAATACGCTTTAAGTGTAAATATTGTTGTCATGGAATCAGCATTCAAAAGCATTAAAATTAAGCATACTATGTAAAATAGATTATCAAATACACGACAAAAGATATTTGATTGATTTAAGAATGCATATCAATAGTTCGCATTGCTTCTTAACTGACCCCATGACCTTTAGATTTGTAGGTCAAGGTCAATAGGCATTGCCTTCAGCAACTTAGAAATTGTTTAAGGTGGGATTTTTTTTGCAAATAGCTTTGCAACATTTTTACCAAACCAAAAGTACAAACATGAAAACCTATAGTCACCTATAAGAGCTAATGCGCTCTCTTTAAAATACTAGTGTTTTTTATCATATACCTTGTTGACAGGGCGGCAATCACCATAGCAACCATCAATGCATTTTCAGATACAGTAATAGAGCGACATTGGACATACATTTGCATGTATATTAATGGTTATAAAATCATAACTTTTGTGTGCTAAGTACACAGCAATGTCAACTAAAGTCATATCGACAGTAAAAGAGGTCAAAAGGCAAATATACGTAAGTGTGTTTGATTGTTTAAAAAAAAAATTTGGCAAAGTTTGATGTTTTTGTTTTCATGATTGAAGTAACATGTTCACTTATCAAAATGAGTATCTGTGTCGGACCAACGTAGTTAGTGGGAGATGATTATAAGCTTGTCAACGAGTAGACAAGTAGTCTGATCTCAAGAGATACCGATATACTATAACTTTTTCCGGATTTCATGTTGAGCTACCCTGTATCTCCAGATAAATGCTTTTGGTTGTTATTTTCCATTGATCGAGGCGGAGCTTAGGTCACATGGGAAAAGCTTTACAAGAGGCCTAGCAGCCGATAGTCTTCTGCTGTTATGTATTGCTTAAAATAAAAAGGGTCAGTTTTGTTTGTAAACGAACTTTGTAATACTGATACATCTGCTTATGTTGATTTTAGGAACACTGAACAAGGACATCCTTGCAAATGCATGTATTACCATTATATAATAATGGGCTCTTGTTTTTCATCTCTACCATAAATATGCAAGTATTAGCAAAATTGAAGAAACTGAAGTATACCTAGGAACCTTTAAAGATAATTGTGAGAAAATTGTGTTTTTCAAACAAAAACGAAAAAAGGCCCAAAAATTTCAAGTACGAAACTTTTCTTCTCAGCTTGAATAAACCTCACTCAGGTTGTCCCTAGGAACCCACATACCACATTTCAAAGTTGATAAAAAGGAAGAAATGTCCCAAAATACAAATATGTAATTTCACCATGATTTGAACAAATCTAACTGAACTCAGCCAAATGAGTTGCATACCAGTATTGAAAGCAATTAGACCAGCAGTTTCAGAGAATAAAACAATTGTTGATAGATGACGGATGACGACGGACAATCCACCTATCTGATATGCTCCACGTCACTGACAGCGGAGGTAAAAACTGTGTAACCACCTTAATTCCTGAAAAATGATCGCTGTGTCGTGAATATCTTGGTCCAGTTAGTTGCGCTGATTTAATGACTGTCGGTTTCAATGTTACACATGTTGCTACAGCAAGTAGAATTGCAACTTCCCCGGGCAACTTCAGTTCGCCTTTTTTGAATCTATCCGCCTTTTGTTGAAAGTTTTGAATTTTGTCTAGGCATGTACAATACACATATCATGCGCATAAAATATCCGAGTAATTAAGTAATGAAGTAATCGTCAACATATAAAATAATTCAGCTTCATGCGATATTTCTTATAAAACTGGAAAAGTGAGTTGTGTAAGTAATAAAATCAAACATCTTGAAATTAAACTTCACTAGTACTCCAAGGGAGTGATTCATTTGTACATCCTATTGGTTTTGTGGTCATATACTCACTTATTTTTTCACACATGGAAATTCACTTCATCACCTTTGGTGATTAAAATACAATTAGTCACCTCCTACATAATCTTTAATTTAATCTTTGATTTCATAAAGTAAAAAAGATTAAGTGGCATTTCTTTTTTCACGTGCACGCAATATCATTGTCTCGATTTAGTTTGTGAAAAAAATTGTTAAATCTAACGTAATGGATGTTTCAGAGGATGTTAATCAAAACAAGCGGGCGAAAAATGTGCAAATATTACGTCCACGTATCATTTAAGGTGCTATGGCTCACATCTTAATAAGCTCGGGGAACTCAACTTTTGGAAAGGTTTGTTCAAAGCAACCAAAATTCGCAAATTTGAAACTGTATTACATATTGTATAATGTAGACCGCGGAGAAAAAGTGTTCCCACAAGAAAACACTTAGTAGACTTGAATGTGAAAATTCAGTTCAATCTACTATTAACTGCAATCTGAGTCTAGGGTGTCACAAAGGGATGCTACAAATGTAAATACTGGAGTCTATCAGAAAAAGATGTATAATTTGTGAAAGAACAAAATATGTAATAAAGGGGCTAAACACGAGAACCCTTACATCAAGACTTGAGGCCAAACATAAGTCTTTGGGAAAATGCTGTAGAAAGGATGATGGGGTATTGTAGCAGCAGAAGCACGTACACTGCCACCGCAGCTGCTATACAGTACCTGACAGAACTAACGCAATAAAAGGCAAGCCTCGGGCAGGCCACAGGCTTGCCCCAGGCAAGCTCAGGCTCACATACGCTTGCCTGGGTGTGTTACAAAAACCCTTGATTTTACAGAATGCACAGTCTGAGCTTGTGTTCGATAGCTGGTATTCCTTTACCAACATTACCTTGTCGTGATTGGCGACAGCAGCTGGAAAATTTGTCGTAGCTTATGCTTCATTGTTACAATATTCGACAATATTCGATATCATGGCTAATATGAACACATCTTGTAAGACTAAAGGACAGCCGGGGGCATAAACAAGTGACAAGATGGAGTTCAGGTCAGATACAGCGCTGTGATGGAGATACTTGTAGAGTTCAGTAATTTTTCCCCACATAAATGAAAATTGGTCAAGGAAAGAAAATTGGTCAAGGAAAGAGCTGATACCGTGCAACAAAATATTTGGAAAATGGAATTCGATTGTATGGTCGTAAATGTCCAGAGTCGTTCATTGCCGTCCACACGACGTTAGGTCGTTATCATTCAGCTGTCAGTGAATTTAATTCCGCTGGAGCCATTCACTTCATTTCCAAACCCGTCGAATATGTTCCGACAAAGATTCGCCTAAGAAGAAAATATTTCCTTCCTTCGCTATATATGTCGTTTTACGTTTCTGCCAAGTTTTCTTTTAAAAAGTACGCCGAAGTTTTCTTATTTTGTTCTTTAAAATGTATGGACAGCATTATTTCTGATCTCAAAATAGTATATGTCCCAGGACAATAGTAAAAAAACACCCTAGCTGTCTTTATTTTTGGGCACATTACTAACGCTAGGTTTTTTTTTTCAGAATCTGAATAACAGAACTATTATTGTTCAGAGTTTTCCACAGACTTTTGACAGCAGGCGTGACATCTGGCCACATTTTAGGTAATAGAAAAAATTGTATAGCCTGTCCATTTACCACTCAGGCTTCCGTTAGGAGATGAAGCCATGCAAGTGGTTCTGAAACTTTGTTTTTAATTTACTAAACAACAGACATCAAAACAGGTCCAATAATCCCTATCATTCAAGGTAACTAAGAAATTTACCAGGTCCAAGGGTATATCAAAAAAATGACAAAAGCAATGGGGTAATCTTGAACCACGAAATACTTTTGCTACCACTTGTCCGGAATGGGTACGCGTACCCTGCCAGCTAGCTGCCCCCATCAAAATTGACCCAAAGCGACAAATCTAATACAACGTTACCGGAAATTTGATAAATATCTGATAAACATTACGTCGATGCGCAGTTAGTTTGTTCAGCGTTGGTTGACAGTTGATGTCTTGATATCGATGATATAATGCGTTGATATGCAGTCAGCAACAGGGTTACATTGTCCACTGGTTCCGTAAAATTAGATATTAAATGTGTAAACCTTCGCCAATTTCAAAATTAAGACTTTCTACAGCTGAGTAGCATACACACGCAGATCTAGATCACTTAAATTTGATAATTTTCTCTTGATACATTTTCAGAAGCATTCCCTTGTCTTACTTGTTCGGCGTCGATTTTCATGATGAGCTTCCATTTTTTGCTCACGTGTGAACACGTGAGCATATGTCGCAGCGATGTCTGTCTGTCTGTGTGTCTGTCTGTCTGTCTGTCTGTCTGTCTGTTGGTCCATTTTCTCAAAAACGGCTGAACGTATCAGAGTCAAATTTGGTACATATATTCAGTTAGCAAATGGCAAGAACTGATTAGTTTTTGGTGGGTGTGGCTTGCATACTTTTTGCTCATTGCATTTTGCCAGGGAAAACATAGAGGATCATAGAAAGTCAACATAACATTGGTCGTTGATCATTTTAATTAGTAAGTTAACGATGAACGTTAATATGTTTGTTTAATTTAGTGCTATTTACTTTTGATCAAGCGGTTCAAAACAGTAGTTTTATTATTAGCTCTATCAGACAGATTTTATTTTGTTATCTATCGTTGAAATATTTACGGGTGATGTCCAGTAGCATTAAAAACTTATTTCTGATTGGTCTATTTCTTTGTTAGATCAGGTGCGGGCAACGCATATAAAGGTATAAGTACTGGGGCTCAGTACGTTGTTCAAATTGTCACTTTAAAGTTCAGATGTCATGTCACTAATGATTTTGAAATTACGAAAACGTTCGAAAAAACATTAAAATGACACATGTTTGTTTACAGTAGTATGAAAATTCTGAAGATATACATTTTTGGCCTATACGTATAGCTATAGCTAATAGCTATAGGCTGTTAGCTAAATATAAGCTTGTTGATATTGCTTATCATTGATAATTATGATGTTTAATACAAACTGGTACCATAAAATACTCTTTCCGTGTAAAAACATATACGTAACACCATAGAAATCACCATTTTATTTCATGTTTAACCTTATTCTTTCATTGATCTTGACCTTGGTTTGAAAAGAGCATCAGACAATGTGGTCAAATTTAATACAGGAGAAGCCACATGTATCGTTTATCAAAGACAAGAGTGCATCTTTGCTGACAAGAGTGCACCTTGCTTGAAAATGTCAAAAGTGCACAACAAAAGAGACACTATTTCTGTGCATAGTCACCTGAAATGTAAACTTTCCATGTTTTGAACTTTGACCTCATTTGGTCGTGTACGCCTGACCTTGACTTTAAGGTCACATCTTGAGTGAAAGTTAGAATGTGTAACATATCCTATTTATGTTATCAATTTTGGTATGAACATTTTCATAAAGCAGGATATTCACTTTTGTATACAATTGTACTTTCTAAATAATTCAGATGTTTGTTTCTATGGCAACGGTTTTCACCCATTACTAAGCTACCAAAACTTTTCAGAAATTCAGAGTTTCAACTTTCAAAAATATATAAAGTGTGAGATTGCCCTCTGCTTGCCCCAAATAGTACCAATTGACCATAATTGGGGCCTGGCTCATAGAGTACATGTATAACTGAAAACACACTGATGGTTGCCCTGGTAATTACTCACTACCAACAACATCCCTGATACATAACATACTCATTTTCAAAGAGCACATATCTGTGGCTATGTCTGAGCAAGTTTTGAGTTTCTATCATATTTAATGTTAATGTAGCAGAAAAGTATTTATGAAAAATGCTCTATTTCATCGAAATTCTGAGATGTTATGGGCATGACCTATTGACCTTGACCCAGAATGTTCAAGGTCATGGGGTCAATTGAAAGGCCATGATGTGAGGTACCAGTGTCTGTCTTGAAATCACGTAAATATTTTTACCGTTCCCTAGAAAATCAGTTTTATCTAAAATTCTTAGCTCTTAAGATTGTAAGTATTGTTGCCATGACAACGACTTTTGAGACAGAAAGCTACTTCTGCGACCTGTCCACCAAAGATTTTCAGAAAGTTCAGATTTTGGGCTTTCAGAAAATGTATGGTGGAATTTGCCCACCCAAATGGTACCAATAACCTATCTGGCTCATGGACTATATAGGATAGTGGAGTGATTGTCGTGTGCATGTAGATAGTTATTTAATAAGTGTAGATGAGAGACCATGACTGTTCATTCAAAATATGGGATAGTGGAGTGATTGTTGGGTGCATGTAGACAGTTATGTCAATAAGTGTAGATGAGGGACCATGACTGTACATTCAAAATAAGATAGTTGGATAAATTGTAGTGTGTATGTAGATAGTTATATCTCATAAGTGTAGTTGGGAGACCATGACTGCACATTCAAAATATGGGATAGTGGAGTGATTGTTGTGGTGCATGTAGACAGTTATTTCAATAAGTTTAGATAAGGGACCATGACTGTACATTCAAAATATTAGATAGTTGGATAGATTGTAACGTGCATGTGGATAGTCCCTGTCAATAAATGTAGATCTACTAGATGAGAGACCGTGACTGTACATTCAAAATATTCGATAGTTGGATAGATTGTAGCCAGTATGTGGATAGTTATGTCAATAAGTGTAGATGAGGGACCATGACTGCACATTCTAACTATGGGATAGTTGGAGTGATTGTCGTGTGTAGGTGGATAATTATGTCAATAAGTGTAGATGGAGAGACCATGACTGCACATTCAAACTATTGGATTATGGAGTGATTGTTGGGTGCATGTAGATAGTTATGTCAATAAGTGTAGATGAGAGACCATGACTGCACATTCAAAATATTGGATAGTGGAGTGATTGTTGTGTGCATGTAGATGGTTATGTCAATAAGTGTAGATGAGAGACCATGACTGCACATTCAAAATATTGGATAGTGGAGTGATTGTTGTGTGCATGTAGACAGTTATGTCAATAAGTGTAGATGAGGGACCATGACTGTACATTCAAAATATAAGATAGTTGGATAAATTATAGTGTGTATGTAGATAGTTATATCTCATAAGTGTAGTTGGGAGACCATGACTGCACATTCAAAATATGGGATAGTTGAGTGATTGTTGTGTGCATGTAGACAGTTATTTCAATAAGTTTAGATAAGGGACCATGACTGTACATTCAAAATATTAGATAGTTGGATAGATTGTAACGTGCATGTGGATAGTCCTGTAAATAAATGTAGATCTACTAGATGAGAGACCGTGACTGTACATTCAAAATATTCGATAGTTGGATAGATTGTAGCCAGTATGTGGATAGTTATGTCAATAAGTGTAGATGAGGGACCATGACTGCACATTCTAACTATGGGATAGTTGGAGTGATTGTCGTGTGTAGGTGGATAATTATGTCAATAAGTGTAGATGGAGAGACCATGACTGCACATTCAAACTATTGGATTATGGAGTGATTGTTGGGTGCATGTAGATAGTTATGTCAATAAGTGTAGATGAGAGACCATGACTGCACATTCAAAATATTGGATAGTGGAGTGATTGTTGTGTGCATGTAGATAGTTATGTCAATAAGTGTAGATGAGAGACCATGACTGCACATTCAAAATATGGATAGTGGAGTGATTGTCGTGTGCATGTAGATAGTTATGTCAACAAGTGTAGATGAGAGACCATGACTGCACATTTAAAATATGGGATAGTGGAGTGATTGTCGTGTGCATGTAGATAGTTATGTCAATAAGTGTAGATGAGAGACCATGACTGTACATTCAAAATATGGGATAGTGGAGTGATTGTTGTGTGCATGTAGATAGTTAGGTCAATAAGTGTAGATGAGAGACCATGACTGTACATTCAAAATATGGGATAGTGGAGTGATTGTTGTGTGCATGTAGACAGTTATTTCAATAAGTTTAGATAAGGGACCATGACTGTACATTCAAATATTAGATAGTTGGATAGATTGTAACGTGCATGTGGATAGTCCTGTCAATAAATGTAGATCTACTAGATGAGAGACCGTGACTGTACATTCAAAATATTCGATAGTTGGATAGATTGTAGCCAGTATGTGGATAGTTATGTCAATAAGTGTAGATGAGGGACCATGACTGCACATTCAAACTATGGGATAGTTGGAGTGATTGTCGTGTGTAGGTGGATAATTATGTCAATAAGTGTAGATGGAGAGACCATGACTGCACATTCAAACTATTGGATTATGGAGTGATTGTTGGGTGCATGTAGATAGTTATGTCAATAAGTGTAGATGAGAGACCATGACTGCACATTCAAAATATTGGATAGTGGAGTGATTGTTGTGTGCATGTAGATAGTTATGTCAATAAGTGTAGATGAGAGACCATGACTGTACATTCAAAATATGGGATAGCCGAGTGATTGTTGTGTGCATGTAGACAGTTATTTCAATAAGTTTAGATAAGGGACCATGACTGTACATTCAAAATATTAGATAGTTGGATAGATTGTAACGTGCATGTGGATAGTCATGTCAATAAGTGTAGATCTACTAGATGAGAGACCGTGACTGTACATTCAAAATATTAGATAGTTGGATAGATTGTAGCCAGTATGTGGATAGTTATGTCAATAAGTGTAGATGAGGGACCATGACTGCACATTCAAACTATGGGATAGTTGGAGTGATTGTCGTGTGTAGGTGGATAATTATGTCAATAAGTGTAGATGGAGAGACCATGACTGCACATTCAAACTATTGGATTATGGAGTGATTGTTGTGTGCATGTAGATAGTTATGTCAATAAGTGTAGATGAGAGACCATGACTGCACATTTAAAATATTGGATAGTGGAGTGATTGTTGTGTGCATGTAGATAGTTATGTCAATAAGTGTAGTTGAGAGACCATTACTGTACATTCAAAATATGGGATAGTGGAGTGATTGTTGTGTAGATGTAGATAGTTGTGTCAATAAGTGTAGATGAGAGACCATGACTGTACATACAAAATATGGGAACGTTGGAGTGATGTACCGGTAGTTTGTATGTATATAGTTTTGTCAATAATTGTAGATGAGAGACCATGACTGTACATTCAAAATATGGGATAGTGGAGAGATTGTAGCGTGTATGTGGATAGTTATTTCAATAAGTGTAGATGAGTCCATATCAGCACATGCAAAATATCTGATTGTGGAATGATTGTAGTGTGCATATAGATAGTTATTTAATAAGTGTAGATGAGAGACAATGACTGTACATTCAAATATGGGACAGTCTGATTGTTGTGTGATGTAGACAGTTATGTCAATAAGTTTATATAAGGGACCATGACTGTACTTTCAAAATATTAGATAGTTGGATAGATTGTAGTGTGTATGTAGATAGTTATGTCAATAAGTGTAGATGAGAGACCATGGCTGTAAATTCAAAATATGGGATAGTGGAGTGATTGTCGTGTGCATGTAGATAGTTATTTAATAAGTGTAGATGAGAGACCATGACTGTTCATTCAAAATATGGGATAGTGGAGTGATTTTGTGTGCATGTAGACAGTTATGTCAATAAGTGTAGATGAGGGACCATGACTGTACATTCACAATATTAGATAGCTATTAGATAGTGGTTAGATTGTAGTGTGTATGTAGATAGTTATGTCTCATAAGTGTAGTTGAGAGACCATGACTGCACATTCAAAATATGGGATGGTGGAGTGATTGTAGTGTGCATGTAGATAGTTATGTCAATAAGTGTAGATGAGAGACCATGACTGTACATTCAAAATATTGGATAGTTAGATTGATTGTAGTGTGCATGTAGATACTTTTCAATAAGTGTAGATGAGAGACCATGACTGTACATTCAAAATATGGGATAGTGGAGTGATTGTCGTGTGCATGTAGATACATGTAGTTATGTCAATAAGTTTAGATGAGGGACCATGACTGTACATTCAAAATATCAGATAGTTGGATGGATTGTAGAGTGTATGTGGATAGTTAAATCAATATGTAGATGAGAGACCATGACTGCACATTCAAAATATTAGATATTTGGATAGATTGTAGTGTGCATGTAGATAGTTATTTCAATAAGTATAGATGAGAGACCATAACTGCACATTCAAAATATGGGATAGTGGAGTGATTGTAGTGTGCATGTAGATCTATAGTTATGTCAATAAGTGTAGATAAGAGACCATGACTGTACATTCAAAGTACAGGATAGTTGGAGTGATTGTAGTACAGTATTTGCTTTACTCATGCAGTGATTTATTTTGTTTTATCAACATTATCGGTTAAGTGAGACTTGATTTTTTAGATAGGTATGTTCCATCATCAGGCAAAAAGTCAGAGCCATTTGTTCATGCATAAATTGGCAAGTTACACTGTTTATCAGTTGCTCATCTTAGGCCCCAAGCCAAAAGTACCATTCATTTAAAACTTGCTATATAGGTATCTAAAGATAATGTCAGTCCGATAAGAGGAAATGTTGTTGAAATTTGGATAATTGTAATTTTTGCTCAATTTTCCCTGTTTTTTTGGTAAAAAAGCCTTTTTTCTCTGAAACCGCAAGTCCAAATTCCAATTCATTTGAAATGTGGTATCACAGTTCATAGGGGTGATCTCAGTCTGATTTGTCAAAATTGTTGTGAAATTTACAGCTACCCACTTAGGCCAGTACATTCTCACTGATTTTGCTTTGTTCTCGGGAAGGCTATTCGCAAGCTTTCCAGTGCAGGTTGACAGTGTAGATACTGTATTGGATGATGTCTCCTTGTCTGAATCCAGTGTAGTTATCATCCGGTTATTACAATTTGTCATCCCAATACTCCGTTCAGAATTAAGGTATGTATAAATGTTTAATTTGATTGTTTAATTAATGAGTACAATGAAATGAAGGTAAAGTGATATCTTTCAAAAAATCACATGATTTTGTTAGATCAAAATTTTTTGGAATAACACATGTTTGTTAAAAGGTATAATTTTATGTCATTGTTGTGTATAAATAGTAGTGACAACTACAGCGACACATAAATAATATTTCTATCTCACTGGAGTTTCATCATGTAATTAAACAACTAACAGTTATGTGTATAAAAACACCATGTAGGTTAATTAAATGTGTATATGTAGGCCTGGTGTGATGTTCAGTACTGTATGGTCACACTGTTTATCAGTTGCTCATCTCAGGCCCCAAGCCAAAAGTCCCATTCATTTAAAACTTGCTATGGAGGTATCTAAAGATAATGTCAGTCAGATAAGAGGAATATTGTTGAAATTTGGATAATTGTAATTTTTGCTCAATTTTCCCTGTTTTTTGGTAAAAAAGCCTTTTTTCTCTGAAACCGCAAGTCCAAATTCCAATTCATTTGAAATGTGGTATCACAGTTCATAGGGGTGATCTCAGTCTGATTTGTCAAAATTGTTGTGAAATTACAGCTACCCACTTAGGCCAGTACATTCTCACTGATTTTGCTTTGTTCTCGGGAAGGCTATTCGCAACCTTTCCTGTGAAGGTTGACAGTGTAGATACTGTATTGGATGATGTCTCCTTGTCTGAATCCAGTGTAGTTATCATCCGGTTATTACAATTTGTCATCCCAATACTCCGTTCAGAATTAAGGTATGTATAAATGTTTAATTTGATTGTGTTAATTAATGAGTACAATGAAATGAAGGTAAAGTGATATCTTTCAAAAACTCGCATGATTTTGTTAGATCAAAATTTTTTGGAATAACACATGTTTGTTAAAAGGTATAATTTTATGTCATGTTGTGTATAAATAGTAGTGACAACTACAGCGACACATAAATAATATTTCTATCTCACTGGAGTTTCATCATGTAATTAAACAACTAACAGTTATGTGTATAAAAACACCATGTAGGGTTAATTAATGTGTATATGTAGGCCTGGTGTGATGTTCAGTACTGTATGGTCACACTGTTTATCAGTTGCTCATCTCAGGCCCCAAGCCAAAAGTCTTATTCATTTAAAACTTGCTATGGAGGTATCTAAAGATAATGTCAGTCAGATAAGAGGAAATGTTGTTGAAATTTGTATAATTGTAATTTTGCTCAATTTTCCCTGTTTTTTGGTAAAAAAGCCTTTTTTCTCTGAAACCGCAAGTCCAAATTCCAATTCATTTGAAATGTGGTATCACAGTTCATAGGGGTGATCTCAGTCTGATTTGTCAACATTGTTGTGAAATTTACATAATTGTGTTTTTGAGGCAATTTTTTGCCACTTTTGGTCAAAAAATTGTTTTCCCTTAAACCACAAGTCCAGTTCATTTGAAGCTAGGTATAGAGGTTCCCAGGTGTGATATCAGTCAGATTGCCTGAAATTATGGTGAAATGGTTTTTTCTTGATTTTGGTAAAAAGTCTTTTTCTCTGAAAGTGCAAGTCCAATTCATTTAAAACTTGGTAATGTGGACCTAGGGGTGATCTCAGTAGGATTTGTCAAATTGTAGTGAAATTTATATAATTATAAAGTTACACAATAACATAATGGCAAATGTACATAATTTTCATGAATTTTCATTCAAGATCTTGTTTGCTATTCGCATCTTACATTTCTAATTCATAACACTCGTGAAAAAATGTTCAAAACAAATGTGGGAACAGTGTCCATGACGCTATTTTTTAAAAATACACTTTAAAATTACTCTAAAGCTTCAGCTTTCGATGCAAAAAATTTCACCAGCAAGTTGAAAGATTGTGTTCTATCTGAACTCGCGGCTTGCAGCATTTGCCCTTGTTATCTGAACACCAAAGTTAGTAATTACTTAGCAACTTGGCAGAGCATTCAGCTTTATACCAAGACATTTGCCAAAACAAAGTCTAGTGTGTGGGTGTGGGAAGTCTGATACAACTCAGTAGGCAGCCCCTCTGAGTAAACTGATCTATTTATGTTGGTCAAACCATTTTTGACTGGCAATATTACAAATGTAAATGGAAGAATTTTTGAAGGGGGAAGTAAATACTGTGAGTAAAACAATAATTTGTGGTTACTTTGAGAATACATCATTCAATGCTCAACTGTGTTTGGACTGTGTAAGTGGTAAATGGTTTATAGCAACAGCCGCTTATCAGTTGACTCAGTAGGGCTACCTGCTGAGTTGTCTAAAACTCTGAAGCAGTAAAACAGACTTTGGTTTAGGGAACTCTGCTGCATATTGCTAAGTGCTCAGCCAAGTTTCAGGGTATTTTGGTGTTCAGATTCAACTGTAACAATTTAAAATTCAAAAGCTACCTAATCTCTGCTAACATTGTAGCACTTTTGACTTGGTTTCTAGTGAGGATTATCGGGATTTTGAACAGCTAATACCTTTCATATAATACCTTTTTTGTTGATGAGAGCATCCACACTGCATGCCCTTGGCGGTATATTTTTTTCTGTACGTAGCATAAACCAGTTTCTTGTTCTGCTCCCTGAAGCAGACTTGAAGGCATATTAGTCTTCAAGCCCAAGCAATGCCAACTTTTTGCTATTTTCTCAGTATTTTTCTTACATGTCTCAACTCCATTTTCTTGTTCTACTATTGATACCTTACAAAAGCTTCAATCATAAGTTTCTTAAGAAAGCCTGTACATGAGTAATGGCCACTATTATTATTGACAAATGAATTTTAGTCTATAGACTTTAATTCATTTTAGATCTTGTAATGTCATGCGTCCGTCCGTTCACACAGATATCTCAGACATGCCATGGTCAATTTCTTCTTAAACTTTGCACAAGGATATTACCCTACCCCATACAGATGCACGTCAATTAATTTGTTTCACAATGGAATTAAATTTGGCCGTGTAGAGGACTCTTTTAGTTTCACTCTCCATAGACTTCCATTTATCAGGCAGTTCTCCATAGACTCCTATGTATAAGACAGTTCTCCGTAGACTTCCTTGTATAAGGGCCACAAAAAATAAAAATTTACTTTCTCATCGTATTCATATTGGAAAAATGATGCAGTGACACAGTTTTATTACCTCAATTTTTAGAGCAAATAAGGCTAGAGTGCTAATTTTTGGTACACATTGCGAAGCATGGTGTCAAAACATTTCGCCACCATGTCAACTGAGGTCAAAGGTCATTGGCCTTAAATATCACACAAATGTGAATTAGCAGATAACTTAAAGGGCCAGATAGTTCATATTTGGTAGGTTACAGCACCTAATGGTTAACTATCTCATACCTTATTAAAGGGACATTATTTGCATCTTTGACCTCATATTGTTGCAAACAAGCAGTAGCCGACCACAGACAACTTCCATCCCATTTGCGTACACCTTTAAAAAAACCTTGGGTCTGAGGTTTATGGAGGTT
>NW_027248279.1:1122500-1160000 GCF_041260155.1 Ptychodera flava | reverse complement strand
ATTTTATCTGCCTTTTAATTTAACAATATCTACATGTACAATAAGATGGTAAACAAGACACAGAATCGTACTTTTTCTTATCTTGGAATTTTAAGATCGTTAAATGATAGCTTTTATTTTTTCTAGCGCTTGTTGGCACGAACCAGTACTGGTCAATTTAAAGAACAATAGGGGATCAAAGTCTTGTATAGTTAGTCTGGTGCCGAAGCGCAAAAACTAACTTTTTTGCTATACAATGGTTCTTGGTGTTTTCTGTATCTTCAAAGCGTACTGAGTCACGATCTGCATGATGCCACCCTTGCACCCGTGGTCATTTAATATATCCACGATGACCGCCAAAACCTGTAAATGGTAGTTTCTCAGCTCTTTGACATGTTATGAAAGTGATTTTGGTGTCATTTGCATCGTAAACAGAGCTAAAAGATTCATTGCCTTCATTGCCCATCATGTGAAACCATTATTTTGCATAAAAATCAAAGATTGCTGACAAAATGACCTCCAAAACAGGTAAAATATCATATGTCAGCTTCATGAGAAACCGTTGGAGTCATTGTGGACTCCTTTGCTAGGTAAATTGGTATAAAAACACTCATATGTTTCACTTCTGAAATTGCATCCTAGAGACTAAAATAGATTAACTATTTAAGGCGGAATTCTAAGTCTCTGTCATTGTATAAAATGTAAGATATTTCATTGAAAGCTAAAATAGCCACCTTTATCAAATATGGACAATGGACGCAACAAAATATTCAGTCGTATCTTAACCAACCATTTCAGGCAATGAAAGATATGAATTCCTTTACCCCATTTACCTGGCAAATGGGTCCACTATGAATCCAAAAGCTTCCCATGGAGCTGAAGATGACATTATACCTGTTTTGGAGGTCTATTGAGAACCATCTTGCATTTTATGCAAATTAATGGTTCTGTATGTTGAGCAATGAAAGAAACGAACACCTAGGCCCCGTTTATCTGGCAAATGACACCAAAATCGCTTTCAGAGCATCTCATAGATCTGAGATATTACCATTTACATGTTTGGCGGCCAAAATCAAACCAGCCCTTTTTAGGACCATCAACTCGTTGACAGAGAACTACCACAAACCTTTCATATTGTTTAGAATCAAAATAATTTTAGCATGATCAATAGACAAAGGGTGTTAAAGTAAATAGTACAATCAACTCAAAGCCATGTAATTTTTAAGTTTTCAAAATGCCCCTTTTTAACTGTACGGCACAAAGAGGCGTAAAACTTAAAGATTATTTAGTGGTCTCTACTAAAGAATGATTATTGTAGAAACACCGATTACAATTATAGCTTGTTTCATCAACACGGCTGTAACTCAACATATCCTGAATGGTTCGCCCTGCACATAACACGAGCAAGGCGATGCCCGATTAATTGAAAATTCACAGATTGACACGTTTTAGTCTTTGATGTTTATGAATTTCGTGGTAGTGTGACATTCTCTACGCCCACAAAAGAGTATTATTCATATCTGTATGAAAACACAATGTTGTTCTGTGTCATGTCAGCCCTTTGATTCTAATCGCTAAAACGCTGCTCTTCACCACGTTTTGGGATTAAGCAAACTTGAGCCTACAGCGTTTGTGCCGGCATAGGTGTCACGCATTCTCTTACCAACTTTCAAAGATAGCCATGATTGAGACTAGAAATAAACTAACCAATCAACATAAAGGCGGGAACAAAAGCCAACACCTCCCTCAATACAAACAAGATATAAAAAACGTAACGGTTAGTATTTCATGTTAAGAGACACCAATGGTAACCCAAATCTCCCGTACAATGAATAGGACATAAGTCAACACGAAGACGAACAGTAAAAGACCTGTACTAGAGATGGAAGACGTCCTTAAACATAGGGGAGTGAAAGACAGCAGGGCATGATCCTAGGCCTTACAATGTATCGCCAAGAAACAACACAACATTCAAACAACAGTTAACTTTGTGAACAACGTACATAACTAGATAAAGCACGGGCCAAACAAGAATATCACAATAAGAACCGGCCATTTTAAAGGCCGACACATATTCAAAAAGGGAGAGGTATTATGAAAGCCCATAAGAGACATTTTGTGAGAAAAAAAAAGTATCTCGTGCGCACGAGATACTAGCTTTTGCGTACGTGAAAGTATCTGGTGCGCACCAGATAGTATCTCGTGCACACTAGATACTTTCTCGTGGCCACGAGATAATTCTCATGCGCACGTGATAGTATCTCGTGGCCAAGAGATATTATCTGGTGCGCACGTGATAGTATCTGGTACGCACGTGATAGTTATTGAACCTTCTAAAATCCACCTGAGATGTCCATTTCCAATTGGTTATCGGCCATAGGGTTTTCTTCTATGTTTTTAAGCATTGATCGCAAATTTTGAAGCAAATATTGAACTTTGGTCTACCTCTTGTTTATCATCTGACTGAGCGGTTTGCTCTACCTATATGCTAGAGAAAGTAAAGAGAGTAAACAATGGGAACTGTATATTTTGTATTAGTTTATTTTTGCCAGAGGAAATGGAATCTTCTTTTGCAATTTGTTCAATGAGTAGCAATCACCCTTATCGCTCAAGAATGATTGTACTAAAGGAATATCATCTCCTCAATCATTTTAAAAGAAAATTAATTTGGTTTTAAACTCTTTTTATCATGTATTTAATTAAAAACAAGGTATTGTATTTACGTCTTGTTTCTGGAAAAGAATCATCGTGTGCTTACATATTTAATTTCATGATGAAACTATCCTTTTTGACTCAGTTGAAATTGTATGAGTAATCCCATTTAAGGCTATTGTCTGGGCTATTTTAAAACACTAACCGTGTAGTACCTTGTTTTCAGATTTTGTCATCTTTTTGTTGCAGTAGATGGTAAATGCAGTGCAGGGGGAAAACCGGATATTCGGTTGGCATGGCGACAATTTCAGGGTTAAAAATATGAGGAAATTTGTGGCAAAGATATCTATTGAACGAAAAGTCATACAACAACCGAATTTTTTCTGTAGCATTCAGATGTATATGTATTACAAAATGAACCTAAATCTATGACTAACACAATTGGAACTATTTTGTGATTATAAGATGAACAGTAAAAGTCACAGAATGTGCTCTCTAAGAGAGGGTTTACTCAAAGCATTTAGTAATTATCAATTTTTCTAGTGAAAACATCAAAACTGTAATTATTGAATTAAATGTTAAAGTAGCATTTAAAAAATTGTAGTATTTAAAGCCATCTGCTTTTCAAAAATTGTAAATGTATCCTTTTTGACAACTTTTTAAGGATCATTCATCTCATTGATACACATTCTTGAAAATGTCAAGATTAAAGGTCAAAACTTGATGATTGCTGTATTGTTTAGAGGACCTGGATGCATTTGAAGGTTTCAGGATCATATCTGATTGGTTCTTTACTATTTCAAAGTGCCTCTCTAGGCCAGTCCTTAAAAATGTTTAGGGGTCATATCTAAGTGGTCCCTTAAAAAGATTAAGGGACACATCAGGATGGTCCCCAAAAGTTTCAAGGACTCATCTGGGTGGTCCCTGAAAGTTTCAAGGTCACATTAGGATAGTCCTTGAAAAATTCAGGGGCACCTCAGGTTGGTCCCTGAATGTTTCAAGGACTCATCCGTGTGGTCCCTGGAAGTTTCAAGGTCACATCAGAGTGGTCTCTAAAAGATCCAGGGACACATCAGGGTGGTCCTTGAATGTTTCAAAGACTCGTCTTGCAATGGCGGTTTTTGAAAGATTCAAGGTCACATTAGGATAGTCCTTGAAAGATTCGGGGACACCTCAGGTTGGTCTCTGAAAGTTTCAAGGACTCATAGTCTTAGTCATGTTCACGCTACAACACAGTCGCTGACATCATTGTCGAGATCGGGAACAGCACTGTCAGTGTCACTCCACAAAGGACCGTGGTAACAGACATCAAATTCGTCGGAGATATCCAGTATTCCGTTGCTTTCCATGTAGTCCTGTCATTAAATAATTGGGGTAATGGACGTCCTACATTCAGAATCGGCAACCTTTCCCGCTCGGAATTAGTGCAGTAGTCAAAATCCATTCGAACATCACGCTGTTTACACACTCAACTTGAAACAATGCAGAGCCTCACAACAATGTGACCCGTGACCTTTACTATGTAAATTAGCAAGGACCATATTAGTTGGTGTACGATTCAGTGTGTCGCTTAATGAGAAAAGTATCATTGACTATATCTCCAAATTAATCATGAAGACTGTAACATACAACCATAGTATTTTAAATGGTGGGGAAACTTTACAGCATAAAAGAGCAACATGTACCTTACCCGGGACCTTACACAATCGCACAATCCTAGATGCCCCTGTAGGTTAAAATGGAATGTGCCATTATGAACTGATTGTTTGCGAATAATTAATTGTTTACTGTTCAGACCAGCGGCGCGTCGGCCAGTAACAGCATACTTCAACCAGCGAGTAAATTACCATTAATCGTCAAGGCTTGCTCGTCTAAGTCGACTGAAGGTTCAGCCACTGCCCAGTTTATCACATTTATGCCGGGAAGAACATGCCTTGTAGATCTCGTCGCGTGATAAATATGCTAAGACGTGTTTTGGAGCCGGCCGACCAGTCACACATGGGAGCGATGAGGACGCTGTGTTAAGCCATTACATAATCTTAGCTTCGACCGTCATGAATATTGACGCTGTATGTGCAGGAAGTTGGACCAAATCTTTTCAGTGATTCGTCTGCCTGTCAGCTTTACCAAGTAATGCTTGTGAATGCACAAGCTGACGAGCGAAGGTCACATCAGGATAGTCCTTGAAAGGTTCAGGGTCTCATCTGGGTGGTCCCTGAAAGTTTCGAGGTCACACCAGGATAGTCCTTGAACGATTCAGGGTCACATCTGGGTGGTCCCTGAAAGTTTCAAGGACTCATCTGGGTGGTCCCTGAAAGTTTCAAGGACTCATCCGGGTGGTCCCTGAAAGTTTCGAGGTCACACCAGGATAGTCCTTGAACGATTCAGGGTCACATCTGGGTGGTCCCTGAAAGTTTCAAGGACTCATCTGGGTGGTCCCTGAAAGTTTTAAGGACTCATCTGGGTGGTCCCTGAAAGTTTCAATGTCATATCAGGATAGTCCTTGAAAGATTCAGGGTCACTCTGGGTGGTCCCTAAAAGTTTCAAGGACTCATCTGGGTAGTCCCTGAAAGTTTCAAGGTCATGTCAGTGTGGTCTCTAAAAGATTTAGGGTCTCCTCGGAGTGGTCCCTGAAAGCTGCAAAGACATCTCTGCACAGTCCCTAAAGATTCTCGACAAAAACTCTTGGTTTTTGCCGTTAATATTTTAAGGTTTCAACAGACAGATGATATTTATTACATTTCTTTGAATCTACCAAAAAGATTTCATTTTTAATAGTAGGGCTGAAATAGTTCAGTGATTTTTAAAATTTTCCAGCATTAATTAGCACAAGTACAAGAAAAGGGTAGTTTTTATCAAATTTACCAGGTCTCATTTCCTTGTATATGAAATAAATAAATGTACAAGTCATTTTCTTAACATCTACCAAATCATTTCAAAGAGAGATCACCAAAAAAACATACACTACAGCAGAACTGATTTGGGTAGAGGTAGAAGGCCATTTTACCATTGAAAATTTAAAATTTTATCATGCATCGTTCGGTGAGAAAAGCAAATGCCTACAAATCAGCCTTGGAAAGGAAATTTGTATTTCACTTAAACCTAAACAAATTGACAAATCAGTTACATTTAATGGGTTCTCCTTTCCTGAGAGCGCGAAAAGCTAGACAAAAATGTAAAATTTGTTATAGGTGTATTTGATGATTGTGCAATTATCAATAATTTATAAAATTTGCCCTCGTCTTCACACAAAAACATTGTTAGATTCGTGATTTTTAAATAGATTACAACAAAATGCTCAAGATCTTATAATCACAAAATAGTTCCAATTGTGTTGACTGTATAAGATGTCAATATAAATTAAATCATAGTCATCTCGGTAAGATTGAAAAATTAATAAATTTCACAACTCTCCGTCAAGTTTCTACTATGACATGATTGGATGACCTGTTTTTTGAGGTTATATTATAAAGTATTTAATTTCACATATGTTGGCTGATTTTCATTGCATTCCAACCATTCTTTCAAGAGTTATTACTGCCACAAGAAACGAATGCAGTACAAAACACAATTGTTAGGAGTATTGGATTGAAATGTTTACAACATAAAGGTGATACTCATACTTCATGCAAAGTTTACGACCTCAAAATAGGGTATTGGACAAGTTTAAATTGTCAGTTAGAATTCTATTTACAAAAGCCTGGTTGTAATTGCTTTCTAAGTGAAAAATGAACTGTTAATTATCAAAAAACATTGATTTTATAATCAGCATGATAATGAAATTCATGTGAGATTCTTTACTTGTTATGTATATGGACACCATAACGTCTAATATGATTTGTTTTCTGGTTTAATTGCTATACCTGAATGAAAATCTTCATCCACACAAAATATAAAACAGAATCATTCGTTGCAAATTTCTTCCCGATTACTCATTGATCTGGCTTTTTTAGACTGCAATTAGTCTCAAACTAACAATTTCCACAACGCCATATTTTTACCTCTGAAAACGCTGCTTCAATAAGCAAGCAAATGGTCACTACTTCATACATGATGCCATAACTCAACAAAGTTTTTAGGCAACCAGAAATAGCGATTTACCTGTTTTGAATATATAATTAGACTAAATAAATTTGACCAGGGGTCAGTGGGAAAAAAACGCGATTTTCTCGATTTTAGTTAATATTTTTTGAAGAATGATATAGCTTATTTGAAAGTATACATGTCGAGGGTGACAGTGAAGGAAAAAAATAAAATTTGATTTTTTGAGCATTTTGACCGACATTAGCCCAGACGATGGCCTTAACGAACACACTGCCGATGTCGGATTTTTAAATGAAAGTATACTTCCTTACGGCATTATATGTTTTTAATATCAAATGTTATACATTGAGATAAATCACAGATATCACATTATTTTCCGAAGTACCTTTTCATCAATATTATACCGTAGGAAAATGTGCAAGTTTCAATAAGTGTTTTATGAGCCTTTGAATCTGTTGATAAGAAAATTCAGTCTAAGGACCATCAGCAGACTTTACTACCTCAAAGATACAATATTTTAGCTCTAATTATTTAAAGCGCAGTGGTCGTCGCGCTGCGCATCCTCCTGAGGGGGTCCCCCTCTGTTGTAAACAAATCCAAGAACGCCGCACATGTTACGGGTTGATTGTAATGTTTGCGATATTGCCGCTTGTTAAAATGGCGGCTGATCTGTCACAAGCATAGCCTACACTAACCAAATGTAACACGCAATAAAAGGTCAATTAATCTAAGTTAAATATCTGCTGAATATTGAACAATAATTGCACGCTGGATTGAGATCACATTTGTTCATGATTTTCTTGAATCAGTTGAATGGGGCTCGGCTACTGTTATCGCTCGAGCCATAGAGCTAGACGTACGCATGTACGCATGTATACGCCAACAGACTATCAACGACCGGGCTCTAGTTTTCTACATCGCTAGCAAGGACGAGAGCTTTCATTTCAAGAGGCCCGATAGGAGTACAAAGACAACAACCCAAACTACAGAAATCTACAGCTCGCAGAGCAATGCCCGCTGCAGCAAGAAGCATCTCTGCATCTGTTCCGTTCCGTGGTCTGTATGAACGTTCGTGTCAAACCGGGTATATGGCGCGCTACACTCGGCTGTGGAGAATCCAACTCAACTACAAAGTTTACCCCGTTTGGGGGTGCAAACGAGAATTCCGAGTACAGGTAATCAAGTCAGCGAAGGACCTTTCATAGGTCTTCTTGTTATGTGGGGGTTATCTCACTTGAAAGAGGATTCAGACCTACCCGGCAATCAGGAGGTACAACAACGAAGTTTGCCCAGCACCGGTAGGCCTACACCAGCTAAGCGGTTGGATCACTGCCATAGACCGTGCACAGGACCGGGGCACCGGATCTCTCGATACGTCCATGCACGGTGTAGCCGTGCAATTTTCCTGCCAAATGCCGCGAAAACCCTCTCGTTTTGTCTATTGTTTCCTGTCATTTTACTATTTCTTACCACGTAATACTAGGAGAAGTAAGACATGGTGATCAACAGTTGGTTGTGGGCCAAGTCGTCGCGGGCCGGTACGTTGTGGGACCGGATTCTCTATATCCGTGTACGTCAACGCGGTGACCATCTCCCAACAACATCTCTCGTGTCCTGCTCTGGCTTGCCGATCATGGTCTTGAGTGTAATTTTTGTGTTAGGCATTGTGCTTGTTGCTGGTCTACATATATAGGCAATGTTGATCATTTTAGTTATGTATTTTCACTGTACTGTACATAGCATTGTGTACAACCAGCGTGATCGCGCGCGATCAAACCTCTGTCTGCGTGCAGTAAACTCAGCGACATAATGTGCTGAGTGTAGAGTCCCAATGTTGGTAGCTCTACACGAGTTTATAGATAGAAATACTCCACTGAAGTTCATTTCCGATCTTAATATTTTACTATTGCATGATGTTAGTCTTACAAAGGCCTTAACAAAGTGGGAGACTGCTCCCATCTCACTGCTATCGATGTTGAGAAACTTATGTTTACAAAAATTTATGTTTATCAACAAAAAAATCACGCACGCGCAGCGCGACGACCACTGCGCTTTAATTTTTCTCACTGGTTTCATCAAAATTGCCCAGCAGCATGTTTCAAAGTTTGCAAGGCAATTTTGAAGATTAGTTAAAAGCATGTCTGTCAATCAAATTCAGGTAGTGCATAGAAGAGAAACTTGTGAGAGCTACAGTGACAGTTTCTGTACTGTTTTAGGAAGCACAATGGCGGCCAATACTGACGGACATATATGAGATACTATTTGGTGTCCACAAGATTGTATTTGGTGCGCACCAGATAGTATCACGTGCGCACGTGATAGTATCTGGTGCACACGTGATAGTAACTGGTGCGCACGAGAAGCTATCTCGTGCGCACGAGAATACTATCTTGTGCACACGAGATGGTATCTGGTGCGCTCGTGATAGTATCTCGTGCGCACAAGATATTTCTCGTGCGCAACAGATACTATCTTGTGCGCACTAGATAGTATGTAGCACCATATGTTATCATCTGCACGAGAAATTAACAAGTGCCAGCGTGTTACCACCATACTTGTGCGAACATAATGTTATAATGGTTTCTTTTACCCTCTCAATACTTTAATCTTGTTCATGTAACACCTTTCGCTTACAGGAAAGTTTGTTGTATACATAATATACTATCTTGTGACGGCAAGATTCAACCAGAAGGTCAAAGTTACAACAGAACGGGTATCATTACATCCTTATGTCACACTCGGTAAGCAACAGGGTTATCACATATAATCACTTTATAATGAGACAAATTAATTGAGCATCACAGTAAAGTGCTTGAAACATCGTTAAACTATTTTAACAGAAGTTAGAATCGATGGGAAAACTTGTTGTTTGTGCTTGGTAACATGTGATAAGAAGAAGTTGGTGTTCTTGAAAGAATGTACATGTAGTACCCTTTTCTATAATGATTTTGATTGAAAAGTGAAATGATCGTCACGCAACGTCTTTGAACTTCACGCGTACTATATTCCATAGAAAGACTACAGTCGTATACACAGCATTGATGGAAACGAGAGCTTTGAAGTTGTTGTAGTCATACACAGAGGATTTATTTTTACACTTTGGATACTACGTTTCCAAACGAATCCAAGATCTCAGACGCACCGTCCAGTACGGACTAGTAGTCAAAAAGAATAATGTCTTTGAAAACTATTCAACACAGGAGATGAAGAAAAAATTACTTCATAGCTCTATTGAAATATCAAGTGCAAAGATGCTGAGCTCAACCAGCTGAGATGCCTTATCAGTAGTAAGTATTTGTTCCCTTCCGTGACAAATAAGAATTTTTTACACCATTTTATTCATTTATCTAAAGGGAGCGAAGGAAAAATTAACCATCCATGTAACTAAAGTATGACCCTGACCTATATATGAACTCACGCACGCGCAACAATTTTGGCGCAGCAGTGCATTGTCCTGAACTAAGCAGGGAAATTCCCTGCTGAGTCAGGTCACATTCTGAATGAGACTTGCGCAATGCGCTATGACTCACCCCCACTATCAAAACGGAACGACATTCTATTCTCTCTCATTTGTTAGATAGATTCTGACTGTGCTGCAGCTCTGCACCGTTCCAGTGCCCATTCTGGAGGTGGATGTAAGTATATACTCGTTTTCTGGTTGTGTGAATTTACTATGTTTTTCCTACGCCTATCGGAACGAGATTTTAGTCCCCCTCCCATACAGTAACCGTTCCGATCTTGAACACTGTTGCGCAATACCTTTTCAGGCAGGAACTTTCCGGTAGGGAATTTCACAATACCCTTCCAGTTGCTTAGCAACTTGTCACGTGGTTTCAGAGGTCTGAAAGTCTACAGTTTTCAGAAACATTTTCTACAGAATTTTTTCTGAATCTAACTTTCATATCCATTCAATCCATACTGTCTTAGGTATCTTTCCAGAGGGGACTAAATCCTTCTTGTTTTGTATTTCTAGTGCCTGTTTGAATATGTCCTGAATAAGTTCTGACTCGTTTTCTGTTGTTGCACCTTTTTCTTGTATTTGAGTAAACAACTGCTTATATTGCACATAATAATGTTTATACTTCTCTCTTCTTTTTGATACTCCAGTTTTTCCTTGTATTACCTCAATAATAACACCTGGTACAGGCGTCAAAGCTATGAGTACCGGAACTGTAGGAATTGCCGCTATTACAGCAGAGCTTACAAGAATTCCTTTAGTAATATTAAGAGCCATATCAATTCGACCCATTAATTTATAACTTCGTCGATATGCAGCACTTGTTCTTTCTATATAATCAGCCAATTGTTCAACGCTTTCAACAACTGAGATGTGCATTTTTTACTGTATATGTAAGGGATGATAAAAAATAATTGTAGTAATATAGAAAGACAATATGGCAGAAGGAGGAGAAGATATACCACTCCAGGATTTCGATGATGCAAATGTAAATGACGATGATGATGCTACTGCTGAAACATACTTCATAGACGATGATAATGCCCTTGCAGAAGCTGATCCTTTCCTGGATAGCCCAATGGTGGATAATTTAATTAAACAGAGAAGAAAAATTACAGAAAATATGGCTGAAGGACTCTTAAACAAAAATAGGATTACTAATCCGAATGCACGAACCGAATTGATTTTAAATGCTAAGATTATTGGTGGTGAACTGTATTATAAAGACATCAGAGTTACAACAGATAAAGGAAGTAGATTTTTAGAGAAATCCACATTAAAAAAGAGAAAAGGAGGACCTGAATTTATAAATAAAGTATACACATGGAGTGGAGTCGAATATCACTCTAGCGCAGAGCCCGAATTTGTTAGTTCAACATTGTATTCTGAAGATGTGAAAAATGATAAAATACCGGCTGAGAAGATGACGCCAGAAGACATGGGTGTATACAAAGATGAACTGACATTCTTACGGCAAGATGCTTCCGGTAATGCACACAAAATACAAGCTTTTGAAAATAAAATCGAACAATGGAACAATCTAAACCCTGAATATAAGCTATTAATGATGAATTGCGAATATGCGTCTTGGCGAGCTTAACAACGAAAAAGTTAAAATAAGGCTAGAGAAAAGAGAAGTTGAAAAACAGTTAAAGGAAATTCCTGAAGATCACACCCAAGGAAAAGAAAAAGCCGAGAAACTACTAGCTGAACTCATAACAAGAGAAGCTAAAATTGACAATCGAATTGAATACGAAAATGGTAAGATTAGCGGGGCACGTGAAAGTCTGGCTACGACTAGGTCTCTTCGTGATGTAATTTCCGATCCAGAATTGTCACTCAGGCTGAAGCTGACAGAGTTATTTAAACGAAATGGTATTACAATCGCTGCAATACTGACTGCCCTTGGAATGACAATATCAACGATTGCCTTGGCTGTGACTAAAGGAGGAGGAGGAGGAGCGGGAGCAGGAACTGGCGGGTCTGGTTCAGGTCCGCCCAAAGTATATACAAAAAGCGAAAGAAATTGTAAAGCAATTTGGCGAATGGTTAAAAACATTGGCTGCAAAAAGTGCTGCTGCAATACCAGGTTTAATCGGCTCCCTTGTCAGTTTTCTATTAAAAACAGCAGGATCGGTGGTCGGATTTGTTGGAGAACAGCTATGGATATTTTGACTGGATTAACATTAGTCATTATAAATAAAATTATGTACTAATATATGGCCGCGCATGTTTGGTGAAAAGAATATTGCAAAGTTTCTTTCTAAAAATAAAGACCTGTTTGGTTTCTCTGTCGAATTGGAATGGTGCAAACTTCGGCGGGTAAATCGCCATATCCTTCGAGCAAATCCAGGTGTCCGACTCAAAGATGATAATCTTTATCATAACATTTTAGCTTTCATTAAAGAATGTCAAAAGACTAACTTCTTTAAGCGACTAGAATTCATAAACGTCTTTCAGGAGATTGACGTCGACGATGAAATGGAAGTCCAACATTTACAAGAATATTGGGTTCTTCGATTATTCGCGACACAGGCAATCGATTTATCTTTCAGGCAGACGGAAATATTTACGTAAAGATGTGATTTTTTTTTTTCTTCTAAGTCATTATATACACGAAGTGAAACTTAAGATGTGATTAATTTTCTTTAACATGTAATTTCTTTTTTTCTTCTACTATATACATTACACAAAATGGGGTACGATAGATCATTATTACCGACTTTCAGCAACCGAATACCGAAGGGAACGAAGTCAGAAAGAACTCATCACGTGATTGCTCATAATCCAAGTGAGGCAAATTCAGGCCAGACACTTATCATACGATGTCCAAAGTTAGAAAGCGGAGTAGTACTAGTTCCAGATACTTTCGACCTGGTTTTTGATCTCGAAGTAATGGGAGATGAATATAACCGAGTAGTTCAAAATGTTGCAAAAAATTTGGTGGAGCGTATGGTTCTCAAATTTGAGGGTCAGCCACTTTTCAATTTGAACAAATATAACCTCATTGAATGTTATCGCGATCTCTTCAAACATAAAAAGGAGAGATCGAACATGACACTGTACGGAATTCAGAACGAAAATCTAAGAAATTAAGAAGTGGTGCGACCGATGCAGATGCCGCCGTCGTGAACGATAAGTTTACTTTTCGACACATATAAAACAAAATATGCTATTCGTCTGTCCCATCCCCTCATACAGGCCATGGAGTTGCATATCCAAAAGCGTTAGGGAGTCATATTGAATGGGAAATTACGTTGGCACCCGCCTCCCAATTACTTGTTAGTAATCAGGTTGTTACAGCCAATTATAAATTAAAAAACATTCAAATGGAATACGAAACAATTTCTGACCCCGAACTCGCGGGGTCAACTGCTGGTTATTACAACGGTGGAAAAAGTTACCTTTACGAGCATATACATTATTTAGAATGATCCCATTCAAAGAATCGGACACGGTTATCAATGAAAATATAAATGTACCACGACGTAGCATTAGAGGTATCGCTATACTCTTCACTAAAAATCAGAATCAGACAGAACTGAACAGTGAACTTTTCTTTAACCCCTCCATTGAATCTGTGTCTGTATCAATCGAAGGCATTGCAAATAAAGTGTACGCTCAGAAGATGATACCAAGACAATTTTGGCGAGAGGTCGCGACGGTATTTTGCTGAAGATAAAGATTGGTGTGAAATTGATATAGATGAGGTCGATTATTTGAAGAATAAATTCTGTCTGTTTATCGATCTGCGTAGTTTTAAAGATATTGAGTTTCATGGAAATGGTCTTAGAGTAATGAACACAAAGGACGGAATACAGCTTGAGATCCTGAAGAAAGATGCCTCGTGGGGTGGCGATGACGCTCACAATGATAATATATTTGCCCACGTTTATGTTATCAGTGATGCCCAGGTCTCTGTTGAAAATAGTAAATTAAAGTCTTTACAATTTTAAACCGTAACGTAGGTCATTCCTATCGGCCGTGTTTCTGCCAACCATTCGCCCGTGTCCAGATCGTATAACTGCACACGTTTGATATCATTTGGTGCCATCATGATTTTACTACGCTTTTCACTACGGATTTCTCCAGCCTTTTTCCGTACAAACTGTACAAATTGTGCCGGCTCCGGCTTCTTCCCAGTTTCAAACAGATCTTTATAATCTTCAAAGTTCAAATGTTTTCTAACACAAACATCTTTATCCCTTTATTTTTTTTCGTCTCGGAAACGGGAGTTCGAAAAGCATACACTTTCGAGCGTATGCCGACAAAATCAAGAATAGGTTCACCATTCAACTCATCTTTAAATTTACCTATCACTTTTTTATTAATCTTCGGAAAGTTGGGGCCCTCATCCCACTAGTATCATATATAGACTCATTACCATTCTTTCCAACATCTTCTGGACTATATCATTGAAAGTTACGTCCGGGTCCGGGATCGGCACACTGTAAACAAAACTGTCAGTATCCATGTAGGCTAATCGTATTCCAGGGAACCGCTTTCGAAAGTAATTGTAATGCGTCTCATACATAAGCAGCTTAGAAAGTTCCAGTACTGCGGCCCGATGAAAACTGGTTTTACATATCTATGCTCATCCGTTTTCAGTTCCAGTAGGGCACTGTCGCAGGAATCGCCATCCTCTTCGGAAGTTATGAAAGTTATATGTTTCATCTTTGGATTATACTTCTGAATCTTTTTACGGCCACTATCCGTACCGTTCCAGTCCGAAACAAATTTAAAGTCTCTGTACTTTCGAACATCCTCTATTGTCTTACCGAACATTGCATTATTCATCAGCTTATAGAAATTCTTTTCAAAATCTGTCTTCCCGTTTGCCCTCATTTTAGTGTTAAAGTCAATATATTTCGCGAGACATGGAGCTTCATCGAAAGCAAGCACCCGATAAATCTTTTTCAATCTCATTCCCATCCGAAGATAGAATTCCAGCAACTTGTAGTGTAAGACGTATCTCTCTCTGTCCAACACACTTGTAATCAGTCGAGTGCCCTGCCTCGGAAATTCTAGAGTGATGCGGCTGCTAATGGCAAATCGCTGTGTTCATTATGTAATTCGGCCGGATATTCTAGATCTACTTCTAGAAAACTTGGTGGAAAGGTGGCGCCGGGTCCCCACGCCCCGCCGGCTCCGCCGTCTCGGCCCCCTTCTTCCCATTCCTCCCACTCTTCCATCGTCATCCAATGAAGTCCGCCCGTAGGCATTGCCTGACTCATTGCCCAGCCGTAGAGATTGTTTGCATCGAGATATTTTATTTCGGTCACCGGCTTCTCTGGATCCCAGTTCCCGCCAGCTTCACCAGCCCCTTCGGCGACGTAAGCAGGATGATTTGTCTGTAAGTAATGAATATTACACTGGCTGATACCGCCTCGAATCCCCCTCTGTACGAAATTCATCTGCTCAGCATCTTGAATGAGCCCAAATTTATTACCCGTGTAAAGTAACATAGCATCCCATGTCAAGCCGGGCGCTGACATGTAATGGGCCGGATCTAACTTATATGCTTTTAAACATGTGTCGCGGAAAATTTTCGAATATATTTGCAAGAAGGAGAACGTCAGTCTCACAATAGAATTCCATATAATCACGAATCGTCTTACATCCAACTTCGCCCCATACTCGCAAAGCATGTTCGTAATCAGACTCAGAAATCCCCTCTTCCGTCAATTCGCTATAAAATTTCCCCTCTCCGGGAGCTCCTCCTCTCCCAGTCTGTCAACCGAGTCTAAATATTCGTAGGGGAAGAAACCTTTCGCCCTTTGAATGTCCGGGTACGAAAGTGGTACCGTCCACCCATCCTCCGGCAGAGTTTTTGCCAACTTCGCCAGCGACCCATCATCAACTGAGCACTATCCATAAACTTTATAGAAAAGAAACGTTTCTTTATCTCCCTCTTCCCTCCGGCAACAACAATTGAGGCACTAAAAATAAATGTTTTCGAGAGACCCATAATTCCACCATTGCTCGTCTTAGCTATGATTTTAGGCTCTGGTCCGGTACCCCCATCATCTATTTCATGTAATTTCTTTCAAAATAAAAGAACCATCGTATCCCTTGAGGTTGTGAAAGTAGATAGGAATGGTTCTCGATGGTCGACATCCCTCGCAATAAAAAGTCGCCCCCTCCTTCACTACTCGGTATCCTGCCGGCTCTCCACATGCAATACAGACTGGATCGTTGTAATTAGAAGGATCTTTCATCGGTATTATTTTCCAATAATACGATTTCGAATAATACTCGGCCCGTTCTTTCATATCCTTTAGAAATTCTGTAACACAGGAGAGACCTGTGAATGTTCTTTTACCATAAACTTTTGGCCGCCGTTCCGAAGGGACCCACCCCCGTTCCACCATAACATACGAAAGACAAATTGGAATGTGTCGACCGGTCCCCTTCTCAATAATTGCCTCAGTATCTGCATAGACGACGTAGGGAGAAGGAACCTTCTTCCGATGTCCTTCGAATTGACATACTTCCTTAGGAAAAACTGGCTGGGCGGCGTCTGTTCCACAGTATACCTGATGTTTTTCTAATTCTTCTGTTGACTTAAAACCTCTTTTACAAACCGGGCAAATACACTTCCTTCTGTGCTTATTCTTACGATTAGTATGAGAATTAAGAAGACGATTTAACGAAGTAATTGGCACGAAGTGACCCCCGCCCTCCCCACCAACTATCAGTAATATATTTGCTACCCGATCCACTCCCGGAACGGGTCCCGCTCCGCCGGCTCCGCTATATAACACAGTTATGTCTGACGGGTCGGGATCGGACTCGTGGATCTGAAACACTTGAAGTTTCGTGCTCGGATTTTGCTGCTCGAAGCGCCTGAACACAGTCAGATCGGCGGGCGTAGGAAAGGGAATACCTTCCCAACAGTAGTCAGCCATAAATGGGGCGTACGTATTCCATTTTCTCCTTACCTGACCACCCCTCTTTTCACGAAACTCGGGATCGCTCAACTTTATACTTGCTACGACGGCATACTGAAAACAATTCTCGACCCCCACCGGTAGAATAAGATCGCTCACACAATGCTTATTTTTAACCATCCGGGAAGTTGGACTGTGCCAGCCCCGGCACCCGAGTAAAACTTCTACTAGAATTACTTCAAAATTAAGTATCTCCTCGAGAACGAGACCAGAACCCTCAACAGCTTCAATTGTATCAAGCGATACGATCGTAGCGATCTATTAATTGTGTTTTCACATCCGCCCCTCTTACATCTTTTGTGTATGTATCTTTTAATTTAACAGGCAATGTACGATTTTGTGTATTACCAGTTTTCGGATCCGATAATTTGACTTCCATTTCGGTATAAACAGAGTACATCTTTCTTTCTTTGGCCATACCTTCAATATCCACCAGCTCCCCGATATCCTTGACTCGCTTGACTTCAGGAAATTCTTTTCGTAAAACTGCTCCGTTGAATGCTGTATGTAATGACGGGCCATAATAATCTTTATGATATATACTATCCTAAAAATTTTAAAATGAAAAATAATTATTCTATGATAGGTCATCAAAATCCACTATAATATTTTTGTCAGCATTTATTTGTTTATATATCTCACCTAATCTTTCTAAGTCGACTAGTTCTTCCGCATCTTGAATTTCTGGTTTATTAGGCGCAGCACAAAATAACCTCTCAACAGTGAAAGAAAGGAGCACGCTTACTTAAGCGCGGTTTAAATGCTAAGAATTCTATCTTACTACCTTTCCGGATATTACGAGGTACAATAGCAGGATTTTCTCGGACTGGCAATGGGCTCACTGTTTTAAAAGCACAGTCAATTTCTTGAACCATATCAATAATGTAGCGAAATCGTCCCCCTCTTTTAAACCGAAATTTAAAATACGCCACTGGCTGTGCCTCGCTCCCTCGCTTCTGATACACTTTAGATGGATTGTAAAATCCAGTAGTATTCTTGGAGTGAGCGGCCAGGCTTGCAGCATAACTTTTAGCAGTGCTTGCATCGAAACTTTCACCTAGGGTACGGAATATTATTAAATCAGTAAACTTTTGAAGACTCGGTTGCCAACGACACACATTTCATCGCATGTAGCAGGATCTTTAGAACCGTACTTAGGTCCGATGGGGAAAACTACTTCTAGCTCACTGTCTACGTATATGAAAGGATCTACCAAAGATTCTTCAAATATGAGTTTGCCGTCACTGATTCGAATATTGCCTTCTCCGGTTTCAAGTATTTTTATTGCAGTTGAAATAGAAAGGATTGTCATTGTCTTATCGTATATATCTTAATAAAAATAATTAAAAAAAAATTTTCTATGATATAGTATCCCAAAATGTCATACATATTCATAAATGGACCAACTGGAAGTGGTAAGAGTTACGATGCATTAAATTTGGATCCGTGTCACGTACCAGAATTTGACACTAGTTTTTCCAGCAACATTGCCGACTTTTATAATGGGCGCCACGTTTCGATTGCCGATTTTCAGAACCAGTTTATAGAACATACGCTTAGTTTACAATGTCAGGCTGGGGAGGGCCTCCCTTCAGAACGCTACATTATTTGTGACTCTTCCATAATTCAACATCTAACTTTTTCTCGAATCCGAGGCGTGGCAGCGGAAGAAAAAAAGATTGTTTCTAGAGCATTTGACCATTTACACAGTTTCATTATCATATTCAAAGATATGCCTGGGATTATTGCAGGCGGAATGTGTTGACTCGAGCCAGGTCGTACGAAATAACCGCCTTAGAAGAACTAGAAGAGATTCACAACAAGTTCAAACAGACTTTCTTAGAAATTTGCCACGACTACAGACTTCCATGTTTGGTAATTCGGAACGCTCTTACGCATGAAGTTCTCAATAATATACTTAATCCAACAATTGATACCGAGACAGTCGGGCCAGTAGAATATCCACGAGCTTTTGACTTTGGAATTGCATGGGGCAGCGGCAGCCAGGGATTTTTAATAGACGGTTTCAGCAAGGAGGAACTTGAAAAAGCGTACTTCCCACCTAATCAAGAACAACTAGAACAACCTCGAGTCTCACTAAAGAACCTACACAAACTTCTTAACGCTTGTGAATCTGTGTGTGCTTATAATGCTCCGTTTGACCTACGAGCACTTGACATTATGAAAAGGGGGGACTTTGAAGTTACTTGTCTATGGCTCATGTCAGTTGTGTACATTATACTTCAACCAGAACTTATCGATAAAGCTGAAAAAGGGGGACTCGAAAGAACGGACTGTGGTAACATGAGAAGTCGTTTTGAAGATCTTGCAAACTTAATATGTTCAGGAACCGAGGTACCACCTCATCCACATACTGCCGAAAAAGATGCAGTAAGTGAACATTACTTACGACAGTACATGATAAATACTTGGCCAGGTGGGGGGTGGAAGCGGGGTGGTAAACTGACACTTTCGGCTTTCAAGAAATTAAGACTTCGTCCATGGTACTTATTGAATAACTTTCGTAAATACTTACGTTAGTACTTACGTTAGTACTTACGTTAGTACTTGACAAGTACCAGCACAGGAACTTACGAAGTACTTACGAAGTACTAATAACATTTTCCTCTGGCTCCCAACTATTGAAACTTTCTGGATAGCCGTTCCATTTTATCAGATAATATTTCTTTCCTCTAATTTTTTTCGTCTTCAAAATTCGTTCTACTCTGTACAGCTCGTCGGCTCCCCGTTCCGAAAGGGCGCTCTGAAGTTCATCGGAGTAGAAAGTGCCGAGTATTTCCTCTCCATTCAGATCTTTTATTTTGTAAACTGGTGGTGTTCCTAGTCCAGCTGCATACACCACTTTTGAAACTACGAAAATCTCCTCTGTCCAATTTGGTAAATATCCTTTCTTAAAAGTGGTCTTGTATTTTGTAATTCGAACCCGTTCTCCCAGCTTGAATTCAGGGTTAACTCCCAGGCTGCCAACTCAGGACCGAATAGTGTATAAAATGCCTGCCAATCGTTCTCCTCTGTTACGTCGACGGGTTTCATTTTGATACTTCCGTGTACGGTGTTATTGTAATTCTCAAGAAGTTCTGGTAGAATGGGGAGCCAGGAACGTGTCTGTTTATATGTAAAGTATTTCCACATCATCGTCTTGAGGGTCCGATTAAAACGTTCAACGACGCTAGCTTTTTTGTCACTGTAGGTGTGAAACCAGTGAATTCCTGACTCCTGGAGCCACCCCTGCATTTTTCGATTAGTAAATTCCCGCCCCTCATCTGTCTGAAGTTTGTCGGGCCTTCTCCCGGATTTCTTAATCACGTCTTGTAGCGCCTGTAACTGTATCATCCGCTGTTTTGACTTTATCGGCCTGGCCCATGCGTATTTACTGAGCACATCGATTACTGTTAGCATGTATCGAATGTTACGGTTCTCTTTTGCGAACGGGGGAGGGAATTCCACGAGGTCAGCCTGCCAAAACTCGTCCACCGATGTTACGAAAACGCGCCTCCCCCTTCGGAACGCGCCACGAGTACGAGGTACCGGTTTATGTAGATTATAAGTTAGCTGAGTTTTTAACCACTCCTGCACCTCTTTCTTAGTAACGTGGAGTCCGCTGGCGCGTGCTGCGTCATACAATTTTTGTACACCTCCAAAACCAGTTTTCGGGTTGTAATATAATTCTCTAAGAGTGCCTTCGGTGTTGCCTTCAGCTTCCATAATTGCTATATTATACGAATAATTTTATGCCGTACGGATGCCGAAAATTAAATACTAGTTTACTGAATTGTATCCTTTTCAATTGCTTGATTAGGCCCACGGCTTCCCGTTCTGACACCTCCATTCCATGTTCTTTTATAATAGTTTTGTTGACTATCTTGTTCGGTGTGTAAAATAGTACTAACATCTTTATGTTTTCCTGAATGGTTTACTAATACTAGTATATTGCTGAGTCAGAACCCAGACAGATAGTCCGTAGTGTCTTGCGCTGAAACCAAGTTGGACTAAAACATCACTGCGCTTCTTCATATCTTTGGACCAGGCGCAGTCGTCGAGTACTATTAAAGTGTTCGTGCCGGCCCATTCGTCCCGTACGTAGGTTAGTGTATCATTCACAGCATCGGGTCCGACCGGAAACACGAATACGTTGTCATCGGCGAAAATGAATCTTTTATTATACGTTTTATTAATCATGAATGTTGGGCAAATGAATATCACATATTCGAATTTCCTTAAGTACGGACCAGTGAGGAGATCCATTACATATTCTGTTTTGCCAGAATCTGTCGGTCCATTTATAATCATGTTGAATGGCGGGGTAGCGTATATTGACATTTCCTCTGGATCTATATACTGTACATAAATGTAATGAATATTGCTAAAGATAACAAACCAATTTTGCCGAATTCGTGAATAGGGTCTGCGGTGAGTGTTGCAGATGCTGCCCGTTCCCGTTCCGAGGGGGGGGGGGTGGGGGGGAGGGGAGGGGAGGGGGATCCCCCCGACTCGTATCAGTCGCTCCTCCGGGCCCTCCGGAGGGCTCGTCCTGCCACTTCACGGGATCCGGACCCCCTCCTTCCATCTCATGTATAGCACTTTCTCGAACTTCCGTGTTTATATCACCATTCACTCCGAAGACCATAGATTCAGTTGCGTATTGCAATTCATTATTATAACCTGAGATCGCCGGGCCCGAAAATGACCATCTCAGACGGCAAGAGAAGTAAATTTGGCGAGACTGCCATATCAAGTTTGACACCAGTATTCATTATTGTGTCTTGATATCGCCTATAACTGATTACTTTGTCGGTATTACGAATTTCATCTTCGAGGAGAACGCCAAATTCTTTTCGTACTTGCTCTGCACTGCCAGTATCACCCACTATGGTACTGCGAATATTTGCTTGTGCGCCGAGTATGCAATATACGTAGGCTTCAAGGCTTTCATTGAGGCGGGGAGGCCGGCCTTTGTTAGACCCGAGTCTCCCTTCAGAGGAATGAAACTATTATATTGCCCTCCGATCCATCATTCGGAAGAAATAATGGTGTGGTCGGTCTTTGTCGGACAGTACATGTTTTTTCTTTCCAAAAATTGTATGTGTATAGAAAACGCCTCCGTCGGCGGAGAGGAAAAAGTCGTGACCGTTGTATACAGCGGCAGGCTGTCGAACGGGCCCACGATTAGTGTAATATTCATAACCATAACCAAGACCCTTATTTTGGCCTTTTCGATATCGAAAGTCGGACTTCGTTGGACTTATATTTCCAAATTCTGTACATAGAAGTTCATATTGGACGAGATTGTACGGATTGTCGCCCGCTTTGAAGGTGGGGGTATCGTCTGGAAGTGCAACGCCCATTTCGTGAAGGATCCTACGTATTGTAAAGTATACATGGAAACGGCAGAATGATCGTATTTGTGGAGGAAATTTCTTATCGACGAGATGGGCGAATGATATACCGCAACCAGTAGTGCTGCACCATACAGCGAAATTCAGTTGCTGGTCCCAATATTTCATATGCGGGCTGCCCAGCCAGACATTACTTTCTTTAGCTGATCGATGAGTGATTACGTTATCTTTGAACACATCCCTTGGATGAAAAGTAAATTTTTCTTTTGGCGTTACATATATTTCTAAGTCCATGAGAATAGGTTTTATTCCCCCATTCGGTTTGGAAGGAATATCAGCATGCTGTACTGTCGGTACGCTCGTCTTATTCAATTGAAAAGCAACTGGGAATAGGTCTGTACTCATTATTTGTGTTTCTATATACATATAGATTTAAATGGAGGAGAATTTTCCGGAATCCCTGTCGGAATCATACTAACATTCCAGACTATGTTAATACTTTATTTCGGATTCAGGTTTAACGAATTTTTTATTTTTTACTAAGAATAGATAACATACTGCAAACAATGGAGAATTTAATAAAGTCATCGGCAGCGGCAAATACGACAGCGCCTACTGAACGGTTCTGAAGGGCCAACCGCAGCGTCGGACGCTCGATCCATAATAGAGACGAAACGTGAAAAAATACTCTGTGTCATCGCAAGTGGTCAAAGTAAGTTATTTTTTGGTAAGGAGTTTCAGTTAGAGAAGTGGAAAAATGGAAAGATGAATTCATAACACGAGTCTTTAAAGTCTATGAAGCGAAATACAGTTCTCTTATAAGTGATACCATCACTCAAAGTTTCATAGATCTAGGAGCCCGTGCAATAAGTCAGGTAGTTCCAATCGATGACCGAGATAACTATGCCACTGATCTTAAAAAGGATTTTATTCTAAACAGTGAAATAAAACGATTATCAGGACGGATAGCCTACACATGGGGGCCCGTGATTGCTCTAATTTCCACCGGTTTAATTACGGGTAACATTTAAATTTTAAAAAAATCGGGTTTAATATAGTACCTGAAATAAATGGATTCAACTTCGCAAACGATTCCGACTCAGCAAACGAACGAAACGCCGACGGGGCCCACACCGCAAACGGAAACGACGACTCCGCACACAGCGCAACATAGAGAAAATTCGTTACCGCGAAGCATCCAGGGAGAGTTGCTGCAGGGAAGCGAGTAGCGGAATGGAACAGGCAAAACAAGGAGAAGAAACGCCAAGCAATGGAGAGGGAGGGAGGGGAGGGGAGTGATGCGGTAGCGAGTCCCTTCGAGACCCCTCTCAGAATGAAGTTCCGGGGGAGGGTACGCCACAACAGTGTGATAGCTCACGCGATAATAAATGGTATAATAAATGTTATCTTGTTTTAGGAATTGTGGGAGTTTCATTGACTGCATTAGGACTATATTGGGGGCGTGCTCGGCATATTTGTCCCCTCCGGAAAGATGAACCGCTTCAGAAAGCGAAAAAAACAGAGCCCGTAGCAGCTCCCTCCAGAACAGTTCCGACAGGGGTTCCGAGGGGAGGGGAGGGAGGGGGGACCAGCTCCTCTACATTGTATGAGATGGATTAACTCCGTAATTATTTTATTTTTTATTTTATATACTAGTCAGCAATCATGGATACTAAAACAGTTGTAAACACAATGTACGATGGTATTGTAATCGCAGGACTTGCGATGGGATATCTATGATCTCCAGCAAATTTCTGAAAATAGAGGTTGGCGATCCAAGTCGACCAAATTTAACTCGATTGGCAAAATTAGGCGGTGCGACTGCTGCCGCGGTTGCGACCAAAGATCTCCTTGAACAGAAAAATATTATTCCTGCAGAACCTTATACTTTGTAATAATATATCAGTTAGCTATGGCTTCAGCTATAGGAATGACAGTTCTCGGTGCTGTATTAAATGCAACGGCATTCACAGGAGGAAATATTATCGGACAAAAGCTTTCTGGGAATGGTGAGGCTCTTATTGAAGAGAAAATTAGACATGATAAAGCATTAGAAAAATTTGAACATGATCGCAACGTCTGGTCAGAAAAAAGATTACTCCAGGCTGACTGGGAAAGAGAAAATCAAGCAAAGGATGCACATGCTGCGGCAGAGTTAAGAGATACAGATGCAGAAATCCTAGAAGAAGCAGAAGCGGTGCAAAGCAAAGCAGTTCAATTCTCAGATTATTATCAGCCAAGTCAAGAGCAAAAAAAATATGAGATGATCTATATTGCTGGAGGATTGGTCGTGGGATGGTTTATCTTCAGATAGGGTTACACCGGTAGGCGGAACGACTACAATAATTCAATACAAAAGCTAGTTGGCCAGTTATTGAAATTGATCATGTTTCCATCCTGATCTGTTATCCAGATACGCATTGAACTCATATGGTCTGAGCCTTTTCTCAATGGCATGGAAATTGAGCCGTCTTTAAAATTATAGGTGACCTTTTCACCTATTTCTTTTGTATCCTGAATGGGAAGTGTTTGTAAAGAGTCTGATACTACTCCCTGTATGTATTCGTCAGAGCCCAAGCCAACATAACTTCCAGTAAAATCAACAACATCTGAATGAACTATATATTCAGTGACTGTTAAGAAATCTGCTCGACCTGGACTCATAGTACTTTTTGTCACGGGGTTGTTCTCAGGTTTATCTGAAAAGCCGACGACGTTGGCGAAGCTACCTGTGGCATTGAAATAGACTTTAATATCTTTCGCCAAAGTTAGAAGAACGTGGCCTGTCGGCAGATGTTTTTCAAAATTAATTTTTTGCTTCAACCCGATTGCTTTGTTTAACGTATCGATATTGTAGTTACCTGGACGTATTGATTTAGTCTTCTTCGGTTGGTCGCCTTCTTGGTATTTTAGTACATTATTCGTCGATGTTATGTTATGCCATGAATTGTACAGTCCACACTCTAGCAGCCTTATCTTCGTAAACTGTGATATGTCAATGCAAGGGTTAAAATACATAGTAACCGGTTTGCCTGTTTTGCTTACAATCTTAATGATCATCGTTGTATGTTGTATATTATTACAAGGTATTATTTATTTTTCACTGTATATAGGTTAATCATGTCTGGTCCAAGTAACTCCGGTCTAGGTGCAATTCGTGTACAAAATCTTGAGCTTGAAGATTTAAGTGATGTTAAAGTGAACAATAATACTAAGATAGCTACTAATCATAATAAGGATTATGTCCTTCGTTACAAGGACCGCGAAAAATATTTCGTTTTAGCCGCGGCGCCCCACGAGCATGCTGTAGAATTTCTGAACTTACAGACATTGATGAAACCGTAATTGACGCCACAAAGGCTTCGAATGATCCTACTCCTTTTGCACTGACATGGAATTCGGCTAGTCAGAAATTCATGCCTTATAATGTACCGCGTAACATCTTAGATATATTGGATAGTGAAATTAGTGGTGGAGTTGCTGAACTGCCAGGAACTCCAAATGTTATTTATTTCGATAGCAATGTTAACAAGTACAAGTTGTTAGATTTTCGTAGTTGGCTTACTCCTACGAATCCATACATTGCACTTCTTGGTATACCGATTCACCTTAAAATTAGTCCTCTTAATACAATATAATGAAGGCAGATAATACACTAAGAAGGTGGATAAACGAGGGGGAGAATTATTGCTCGTATACAGCTAGCGGAGTTCCAGTTAGATTATTTTGGGACACAACTTTAAAGAAACTGGGTCTTAAAAGTGTCGGTGATGAGGCAGCTGTTTCACTTTACAGACAGTAAATCAACAGATGACTGATAATATGAAAATACTTCAACATGGTACAGTTCTCATTAGATGTGTAAAGTTAGCTACTGGAGATGAATTTGACGATTTGGTTGGATATTATGCTATGAAAACAGATAACAGAACAACTTGTGATATTATCATAAGTATTGATAAAGATCGCAATGAAATGAGTATTGAATGTTTTGTTGGTGGGAATAGAGTAGAGAGATAGAGAACGACTTAGGAACTACATTTGTACGTAGAGATAAAAGAGTGAACACTTTAGATATCAGTACCATTCATCTGAAACGTCTCATTTTGTTTGAAGTAATGGTCTTCCGTCACATTTTAAGTTCAGAGGAAATTACTAAAATTTTATCTATCGGGTGAACAAGTTCGCACCGATAGGAACTCCGAGTTCAGAAAAAAAACCTACCGGAAATTCACATACTCACATCAGCTAGACTCCGCGACTGACAACACGGGTAAAAGTCCCTTTATATAGGCTAGTTTGATGGTGATGACTCACACGGAATTTCCCGTACACCTTCGGAACGTGTCTATACATGTTGTGTGTTTAGGTCAGACAGAACAAGTTTCTACATGTCCACTAGTGGTCCGTTCTAATACCCAGTGAGTCCCCAGCTAGTGTATTGCGCAAGTCCAGGACCTGACTCAGCAGGGAATTTCCCTGCTTAGTTCAGGACAATGCACTGCTGCGCCAAAATTGTTGCGCGTTCGTGAGTTATATATAGGTCAGGGTCACACTTTAGTTACATGGATGGTTAATTTTTCTTCGCTCCCTTTAGTAAATGAATAAAATGGGTGTAAAAATTCTTATTTGTCACAGAAGGGAACAAATACTTACTACTCTTATCGAAAACTAAATGTTTTTAAGTGGGTTTTAACTCATGGTGATCGGAAACGGAAAAATTCTTTCAAATGTGCTTCAGCAGTTTATACATAAGAAGTGTTACCAATGACAATTTACATCCTGTAAACTGAGTTGGACGGTTCATTTTCGTCATGAAAATATTTAAAAAAAGTTCCACATCAGTAACTATTTGTCCCCTCGAACATACAAGTAATAATGAGACAAAGTTGCATCAATTAAATGCAGTATACCAAAGTGGGGAGGTGTATTTTCATCATGAAAATGAAACAGGCCATGATATGGCTATATTCGGCCTGACATCGAACAAAGAGGGATGGATGAGAATAAAATCATTTTCAACCATCTCTGAAATGAAGTGGTATGCGTTCCCTATATCATACATTAAAAGTACAGCTGTATTACACTGACCATGGAACATATTGGTCGGAATGTAGAGTTTAACAAAAATGAAGATAACGCGATATCAGACCTGGCACCCCACACAAATATAATAATCGTGTTAGAAATATTATTATCACGCTAATTATACGATGTTGACATAAAAAACCAACACGACAAAATATGTAGAAACATTTTACACAATGCTGATAGCTCTGCAGCCCGACTTAAAATGTAATGACAGCCCATTTACAAGATATATTTCTTCGTTAAGAGGACAGGATATCGGCTAAATGGAAAGTCTGGATATGCATAAAATAAATCGGAAGGTATTAGCGAGAAAGGACGTCAAATTGGCAAATTTATTCTGGCATTGATCATTTACGCAAACATGATGGTTGTGTAACCATGTCGGAATTGAGGTATAATTTTTTGTTTGCAATTAATAATTCGATTTGTTCAAACACAAAAAGAAACAATACAAATCTAAATATTAACCTTAAATTGCTTACAAATTATCAAGGCACATTGCACAACAAGTCAGCCAAATGATAAACGATAGATATAGTTACGTGTAATATTTGCTTCATAATTTATTTCTAAATGTACAACAAACATAGAAGAGAACTGATATGGCCAATGAATGACTAATTAGAAATGTGGGCACCTTAGCAAGGCAATAAAAGATTCGATAACTATCTGGTGCGCACGTGTTAGTATCTAGTGAACACAAGGTACTATCTTGTGCGCACATAAAAGTATCTATGTGCACTACATAGTATCAGGTGCGCACCAGATATTTTTCGTGGCCACAAGATAGTTTCTCTGTGCGCACGTGATACTATCTGGGGCGCACCAGATAGTATCTAGTCGCCACGAGATACTCTCTGGCGTCCACGAGATACTATCTGGTGAGCACCGGATAGTACCACATGCGCACATGAGAAACTAATATCTCGTTCGCACCAGATACTATCCTCGTGGCCACGAGATACTATCACGTGCGCACCAGATACTATCACGCGTGCACTAGATAGTTATCGAATCTTTCATTACCTTACTAAGGTGCCCTCATTTCTAATTAGTCATTCGTGGCCACGAGAAAGCATCCGATGCTTACGATCACATTTATCTATCTCTGAATTTAGCAAACACAATACGAACACGACCTTGAACACAATAGAACAAAATGAGACATCATAGCTTCCAGAATGAATTAACTAACTTCCGGTGGGACAACAAAGGAATACATACTATCTAACAATATACAACACAATTTATCCACTGAAGAGGAACTTGAGGCAATTGATGAAGAACATCTGGCAAACGTCCAAATATGGTCAAAAATATGACATTAAACTGGTCCAATAATCATTTCCATTCAAGGTAATATATTACCAGGTCCATGGGACAATTGTGATCTACAAATTTAAGTAGGACCATCCTGAACCACTGATAATTAGTGGTGGTACCAGGTGTCCGGAATGGGTAAGCGTACCCTGCTAGCATGCTACACCCGTCAGGATTGGTCCCAAAATTGTCTAAATATTGTATGAAAAGATACAGGATATGAATCACTGTAATAAGTCAAAGCCGGGAATGCTGTCGTTAATCATTTGTGTGACCGAGGTGTCATATTTGGCCACAACGTCGTCATATCGACCGTAGAACTTTTTGAAAGTCCTAACGAGTCTTTTTGTTTTGTATCCTTGTCTCAGTAATTTTGATGCCAATGAGCTGTGTCTCAGTTGAAAATCAGTGTAGGAATCACAAGCCCTACAATACCTGAGAAGTTGAGACACGTACACACCATAAGCAGGTGCAGATGGAATATTACTTGACAAGTGGGGATAATTTATGATTTCAAAATCGAAATCATCCCTTTTGTCATACAGCTTAGTGTGTAGCCCATTAGTACCCACTTGTAGGAACAGATCAAGATATGAAGCAGAGTTCCTACCCTCTGTTGTTTTCTTTGATATCCAACTCATCAGGGTAAATATGATGTAAGTAATTTGATATGTCTGGATTGTCTAGACTAATCATATCATCGATATATCTGTGCGTGTTGTTAAAACGCCTTGCAAGTTTTTTAGACCCTGCTTTGTAGAGAGACTGTAGGAACCGTAGAACCGTAGAACCGTAGAACAGTAGAACCGTAGAACCGTAGACTGTAGAATCGTAGTGTGTTACATACTCTCTCCACTCTGAAGCACAGACTGCATTGACATGCAGGTTACAGCCGCTGTGTCTCTCCGTGCCTAATTGGCTCTATACACTAGATAGTAAAACAGAAAATACACGCTACTATACATCAGTCTACGATAAGGCAATACAAGGAGATGGAAAATTTGAATAAAACATTAATATTCATGTCGTTCTGACCAATCAGTGATCGTATATACCACACGCAGTAAATTCACAGCATTACTTCCGGGTTGCGAACGTCGTTATGTACGTACTCAAAAGCCATTACTGTGTAAATCTCAATTAAGTTTCGCATGTATAATGAAATATTACATCTTTTTTGATGTTTGCGACTTAGATTATAATAATATCTCGCCGCAGCACCCATGGGCAAACCATGGACCGTCATGTTTGTTCACCATTGTGTCATAATCTTCCAAATTGGCGCACAGAATAGTAATATTTCACGCTCAAAATACATTAGCGTTCTGGGACGCGAGTGATCAAGCTGACTTTTCTTTGTTTGGACTCTGACAATGCTGGCGCCACGAAATACCAGCACAGTATCGACAACATGATCTCGCTCATTTACACATTTGAAAGAATTACCCAGGTATTCTGCGTACTACCCCATGTTCTATTGTGTTTCAACCATTGTAATATTGAGCCATTGTCATCAATTAATTTATTCATGGCGTGGGTTTGAAACAAACGAATTGTAGCAAGCCACGCACGGGCAAGTGATAATTTCTACTTTTGTAATCTTTTCTAATGTCGGTAAATCAAAGTATTGTCTTATTATATTCTTTATGGCGTCGGCATCCGACATAGCCAAGATAATGTATAAATGGACACACTAACTCAGAGTCTAACAACGAGGACCGATAACCACGGTCACTCTCTTGTGGAGTGACCGAGACAGGACATTCACTCAGAAACTAGAACTTTGACCGAAACAAAAACTTGGACCACGGTCACTCCTCTGTGGAGTGACCAAGACTCAAAAGAGGAAAAACTAACTTGGTCCGACTGTCACACAGGCAGATTTATGTATTGTTGACTGCCCTGTTAGGCGTAGTCATGGTTCCGTATTCAATAAATAAGTTCCAGTCATACATCAACACTCGCCGTCAGATCCAGCTTCTTTCCTTTATGTTATGACAATAGGACAGCAGCAGCTGGTTTTGTGGCCGTGGCAAGGTTGGCCGCTGGCAGAGTAACTACGCTTGAGCTGTGACTACTGAACATTGAATGAGAGGAAAATGCATAAAACCCCACAAACTCATGAAAACACTACAGAAAACAGGAGTGATGATGTAGTCTCTCGCACTTACGAAGATTGGGGTTCGCAAGCATAGCAGCAAAGCACGCAAAGGCGAGCGAGTAACCCTAAGGCAGCTACAGTGATGACGTTATAATTATCAGACTGTTGTAAAGTTAGCATCTTGGTGAGTTTTAACCATATAGTTGATCGTTAACATGGTTCTTTGCGCTAAAAGGGGCGGAAGCACGTCTCTCAGACCATTTAGAGCTTGAGTACAGATATTGAATATCAAAATCAACGGTGAGCTTCAAGATCGAAGGTCAAAGCATGCATAGAGATACATTGTGGTATTTTCCACCAATCAACATGATCGGAGAAAGACCTTACTCGAGATATATGTCAAATTGCAATAGAGTTTCAAAAGCAGTTCACTGATCGGCTAATGAGTTAACTCCTGATTATTTAAGTAGTTTTCCTTTTATGGCGTTATCGTAGGCTGATACATTAAACGCAAAACCACCAATATATAAACGATGTGTGGAGTAGCTTTCTCTTTACTAACTATGACTCTTACTTATTCCTGATCTGCAGGTTTAAGTTGAAAGAAACGAGAATACCTTTTAGGTATCCATCGTCATATACATATAAGCATAATTTAGCTGTACCAACAATCATGTATGGATTAGGCAATACACAGGTCGATCCACAGAAAATACAAACATCAATTTTGAGATCGAAACCCAATAACGCTAATCTAAAACACGACATTCTGAAATCACCAAAAGTAAACTCATCAGAATACACAAGTAACAGCCAACTACAGTGCTCAGTGAACAGCAAATGAAATGTGACTAGAAATTAAACTAACCAATCAACATGAAGGCGAAATCAAGAGCCAACAACACTCTCAATTCAAACAAGATAACAAAACGTGACGGTTAGTATTTCAAGATAAGAGACACCAATGGTAACCCCCGTGCCTTCCCACAATGAATAGAACATATGACTACAAAAGACGAACAGTAAAAGACATGTACTAGAGATGGTAGAAGTCCTGCCATGGACGTGTGTACACGTGCATGAGAAGCAGACAGATATATAGGCACATGTCTATGGGGCAGATACACGCGGAGCAGAGAAGACCTCATGTGACTGTGGCGAGTGAAAAAAGGCAAGACAAGATTTTAGGAATTACAATGAATCGACAAGAAACTACACAACATTCAAGCAACAGTCAAAATTGTGAACAAAGTATAAAACTGAATACAGCATGGGCCAAACAAGGTTCACACCACTAAACGGCCTTTTTAAATGCCAACACATACTCAAAAGGGAGAGTTACCGTGTCAACACTATGCCATGCATCAATACGCAAAAATGTACACTAAAATTACACATAAAATTCAAAATAAATACCAAAGGTAACATCCCTTACCAAATTTGTTGGCGTTCGGGTGCACCGGGGTGTACTTCAAAGGCACAACAAACACACCATATTGCATTTTAGACACATTATTAAAAACTCAAAGGCACCATATCAGAAAGTGGGTAGTTTGGAGTGTATACACCATCCCGCAATAAACACAACCTGTTTTAGCTGAGTCCACCCTAAAAACACCTCAGCAGAAAGGATCATATAAAAACCCACCAAAAACACACACATACAGGACTAACTGCCACTTCACTTCCATGATAACCAACCCCTTACACACCTACTTTTGACTCAGAAGTCTTCTGAACTGGTTAATACACCCCAAACACACCAAAACTGAACTGATTTTATTTAATCATTCACTGCATCTTAAAAGTGAAACTATAGTGGCTGATATAGCCCCATGGAAATTTCAATATATCATATCACGATAACACTGTTGGAATTGTGTTTATCACACGAGCAGTTTTGTTTTTGAGAAAAGTGTGACCAAAAAAGACAAAAATTGAGCAAAAAATAAAAAATAACATTTTTACCAAGGAAAGCCAGTCTTGTAAATTACAAAATTGTGGCTTTCGTCATTATTTGAATAATATAGCTGCAAAGCAGCAATGACTGGGTTTTGAGGTATTTTGATGCATATGGGCAATAAGAGAAATAGATATGCAAAAAGATAAAATGGCAATGAGTAAATTTGTGAAAACGAGGTCAAAGGTCGTGGTCGTCATGTGACATTTTATCGAAAAAATTGTATCCTATAGTTATCCCCATATTCCAAAAATCAGACCTCTTGCTCTTCTTGCTTGCCCAAATTTTGGCTATGTGCATATTTAATGATGTACAGGATATGGCATCATAAGGTCTCCCATCATACAGAGTATGAAGAGGGCAGCAAACTGTAGGATATCGAAGATTTTAAATGTCCCAGTCTAATGTTCAGCAAAATTGTCAAGGTCCTCATCGGGTACAGTATGTTTTTGAACTTCACATTTAATGTTAGGAAGGCCTTGAAACATTAAATATAGACAGGCTTTGATGGTTTCAAACATTTTCACTATTTGTTATAGCTAAAGCCTTGAGAGTCAGATTGCTCGTTGTCATGAGTTTTCGAATGTTGCAAGTTAAACCCCTCATAAAGGGTTTCAAGAAGGCTAAGAATAAAATTATGGAGAAACCAAACTCTAACCGTTTTTGTAAAGTGTAACTATTGATCATTTTAAAGCAATAATTTAAAAGATAAGAATATATTTATATACTTTGTAGCGGACTATGCAATCATGATGGTGAAAGTCCTCTTCGTCCTCTTCGAGAAAAATTGTCTCAATATTCTGTCACATGTCCTATCTAAAAATGTTTGAGTGTGATAGAATAATTGTCACAATATTGTGTGAAATGTCCCATAATGCATACACTGTTTGATATTGATTGAATAATTAGGGGTTATTACACGAAGTTTGGGGCGATATTCGCGTCGTATTCGAGTGATGTGTCCGTATTTTGACCAGTTGCGCGCAGCAACGAGTCAAAATGCGGACACATCACGAGAATACGACGCGGTATCGCCCAAACTTCGTGTAATAACCCTTTATCATACATGTATGCTTTTGTTATGACTGTTTTCCTACAAACGCTCCGAAATTAGCGACGAAATCAACTGAAATCGACCTTGCTTCCTTTTGGCTGTACTTATAATGAAATTTCTGACAATAAAGACATCGCTGACACTTTTAACAACTTTTTCACAAATGTAGCTTCAGAATACATAAAACAAGCAAACCACAACGATGACCTTCTCAACAAATTGACAAATTTATAACAAAACACCTTCCGGATGATGCAAAATTCAATATACATTGCTAAAAGACTCAGACATTTTGAAATATCTTATGAATTTAAATTGTAACAAATCCACTGGTTTAAACGGCATCAGTTCAAGATTTTTGAAAATTGGCGCAGGTCAAATCACACCGAGTCTCACAGCTCGTTTTAATTATGTAATCACAACAAGTACTTTTCCAAGTCAATGGAAGTCCGCTAAAGTAACTCCTCTGTTCAAAAAGGGTATCAAAGATAACATCTCAAACTACAGACCAATTTCAGTCCTTCCTGTTCTGTCAAAATTGTTAGAAAGACATGTACATAGTCATTTTTACAATTTTCTTTCATTTCACAATTTACTGTCAGATAAACAATCCGGTTTTCGTACGTTCCACTCTTGTCAAACAGCTTTGACTAACATTACCAACTCATGGTACCAGGCAATCGATAGTGGAAATCTAATAGGTGTTTTACTCGTTGATTTTAGAAAAGCCTTTGACCTAGTTCATCATGGTACTTTACTTAAGAAACTCAGACTTTATGTTTGTTCAGAGCAGACAATGGGCTTTTTCACTTCATACCTCGCAAACAGAACTCAGTTGGTGTCCTTTAATGGAACCCTGAGTGATTCTCTTCCTGTCAGTACAGGTGTACCGCAGGGATCTATTTTAGGGCCCCTGTTGTTCCTACTTTTTATAAATGACCTCCCTCTGGCTTCTGAAAATTCTGATATGTATATGTATGCTGATGACACAGCAGCTCAGGTGATCAGTCCCAAAATTAACGAAATTGAAACCAAGCTGAGCAGAGATATGAATCTGATCACACGCTCGTGCGATCAAAATAGCATGTGTGTTAATTCACAGAAAACTAAGGTTATTGTCATTGGTACAACGCAGAAAAAAACAAGAACGAAAAATCACATCGATGTTATGTGTGGCAATGATCAGCTCGATTGTGTAACCCATGAAAAATCGTTGGATGTAACCATTGACGACACCCTAAATTGGGAAAAGCAAGTAAATTCAGTTTGTTGTAAGGTAGCCTTTAAATTGCTGAATCTGAAACGTATTCGTCCCTTTTTAACTCAGAGAGCTAAGATGATATTTTACAATTGTTTTATTTTACCCCATTTGGACTATTGTTCTAACATATGGGGTCATTGTTCCAACAAACTTTTACTTCGTGTTGAAAGACTACAGAAAGCTGTAGCCAGAGTACTTTTAGACTCAGATTTTAGCACGACGTTTTAAACTGGTTACCATTTAGAGAAAGGATTGTTTTTAATGAATCAGTCTTGATGTACAAAGTCCAAAATAATTTGGCTCCTAATTATTTGAATGTTTTTAGAAGTGTCCAGAACGTCCACAGTCGTAGTACAAGATCTGTAGACAGAAATTAATTATATATTCCAAGACACAGAACTCAAATTTTAGGAGGAGTTTTACGTATAGCTGTGTCAAAATATGGAATAGTTTACCAGCAGATGTCAAATTTTGCTCTACTCTTCACTCTTTTAAAACGAAATGTAAATCTCATCTGTTGGGCAAAATGTAATTTTTAAGCCGTTTTTGGCGGGTGTTTTTATAATTTGTTGTCTGTTTCTTGCTGTCTTAATGTTTTGTTTTTCTCTGTTCTGTTTTTTATATTCTTTAATGTACATATTGTATATTTCTTGCATATCGACACTGTGTGAGAAGAGCCTTCGGCTCAACAGTCTATCGAGTTTAAATAAAGTCTAATAATAATAATAATAATAATAATAATAATAATATATATTGGTGAGAAAGGGGGTCAAAAGAGAGCGATTGTGTCCCTTTAAATAGTAACATTTATCTACAGATCCAATTACCAAACAACATTATGCCTAACATGCATTGGTGGAGAAAGACACGACTTATCTATCCACCGAATCGTTCATCTGCATCACTAATGTTTTATCCGTCTTTCCCATATTTATGATATATAACCGCCATTTGAACATACCTGCCAATTCCTCCTGACATAGCAGATACTCCTCATAGTCTATTGATGTTCCCAAGGACAGGTATAGAGCTCCAATTTCATCCAGCAGACTCTCAGACAGGAATGTACTCTTCACCATCCTGTGAAGACTTCCACTTGAATAGTCATCCATCAAAGATTCTAGGGCTTCCGATGACTGGCAATCCATGATATAGGAAATGCTTCCTTCACCCATATCATGTAACTTCATATGTTTATGGCGTTGGTTTAGTTGTTTCCCAACCAGTACAGCGTTTTCTTTTGTTTGTTCGTTGGAGTAGAAATTAGCAGCAACTTTCCTTACACTTTTACCTCTCTTCGGAATAATACCCTCTGGTCTCACTTTTATTTTAATTTGACCTGACATGATCAATAACAGTACACATACATTTTATTGTCCGATTTTGAGCACGGTTCTAACAGGTGTATTCCTTTCCATGACACTGTACGAATTGTTAAATCAAGTAAGCTATTTCGCAGCCATTACTACAATGCTCAGCAAATGTTTTGAGACTGGTTCAGTGCTAATGAATTCACTGATTTTTATTTTGCATAGTATGCAAATTATAAGAATATACATTACGATATATATTCTCATTGTTTGCAACCGTAATGTAGCTTCGTTATAATTAAGATCTATACGTGTAATTTCTAGTTTAGTTTCCGAAGTCCTTCAAATCATGGACTTGATTTCGCATGAACCCTCATAGACTGTGCTTTATCCGTAACGCTTTTTATTTAACATATGTAAAATACATATTGTGTATTTTGTTTTGTAGATGATATTTTTCATGTTTTTTCCCATAAGCACACGAAAAGGAAAATCTCTCGACCTTCGTTTGGTTCAAATTACATTCGGTAAAAGCCGATAATTGCTACTGAAAAGAGACGAAGTCATTTGCTTTAAAAATATTGCAAATTAATCGTTGCTGCAACCTTTGAAAATTAAATAAGTAGAAAGCAGAGATCACTTAATATTCATCAAGGCACAACAAACAGTTCATAAACGTGCTTTGCACTGTCAGGACAAACCGGCGTATTCAAAACCTTATTAGTAGGCACTTATGTCATTTGTCATCAATATGCTGCAAAATTGGTCGAATGTTGTCATAATATTGATTATATTAGACATAAGGGGCGCTGTAATTGGTCCTTGGAAGCGGAAAATAGGGAGATGAATGAAATTAAAATTCATCATTGAGCACATCGACATCACTCAGTTACCCTAAAAGTCAGGCCCATTTAGCCTTCAGTGATTGCATGCAGGGTTGGGCGGCTTTTTCAATGTGTAAACA